>NC_046287.1:10000000-10220000 GCF_004115265.2 Rhinolophus ferrumequinum
TCTTACTGGTGCCATAGGAGCTGTAATAAAAATCCTACATTTAAAGAAAGATTTTGTTTTGCCTCCAAGAAAAGTTCTTTGTCAAAACACATGTGGTTATTTTAAAAATGAGAAATTTTATCTCTGGGTCCCTGTGTTTATCTGCTGATGTCAGTTTCAATTTCATTCATTCTGTGTGTGTGTGTGTGTGTGTGTGTGTGTGTGTGTGTAGAATCTCCTATGTATCAGATTTTGTGCTGAGTCCTGGAGTACAACAGTAAACAAAATGGACTTTTTCCTTACCTTCAGGACACATAGAAAGGGACTAAAACTTAGTGCCAGAATATTATGACAGGAGGAAAATATACATGACTGAGGCCCTTCCCCAGACCTAAGGGTTTCTTGGAGGTCACTAAACATGGGAGTCTAACCAGATGATAGTTATGGGGACACCTATTGATTAAAACTTTAGAGACAGGAGAGAAGGTAGTATGATTTAGAAATTGGAAGAGTTCAATATTTCCATTGTCACTGTGAGACAGAGCAACAGAGATGAAGCTGGAGAAGGAAGTGGAGGTGGGACGATGCAGAGCTTTGCAAGGGTTTTAGACTTTATCTTAATGACAGATTTTGATCAGCAGGAATTTACCAATTTACTATCATGATAGGATAATTTAAGACAATGTTCTTAGAAATGATTGTGTTAAATAGAGAAAACTCGTCAAGATACAAAAAAATCTGAAATAGTAATTCGCTAAGAACACATGGCACAGAGACTATGTTCTGTGATCATAAAATGAAAACAAAGAAAGGAAGACATCTGACGAGATGGAGCATATTCAGGGTGGAATGACTGTTGATTAAATGAAGGGGACTATATCAAGCTAAAAAGCTTCTGCACAGCAAAAGAAACCATCAACGAAACAAAGTGGCAACCAACTGAATGTGAGAAGATATTTCCAAACAATGCCTCCGATAAGAGACTAATATCCAAAATATATAATGAACTCATACAACTCAGAAAAAAAAATCCAATTAAAAATGGGAAGAAGACCTGAACAGACACTTCTCCCAAGAAGATATTCAAGCAGCCAACAGATATATGAAAACATGCTCAGCTTCACTAGCTGTTAGAGAAATGCAAATCAAATCCACAATGAGGTACTACTACACACCTGTTACAATGGCTTATTACCAACAAGACAAGTAATAACAAGTGTTAAAGAGGTTGTGGAGGAAAAGGAACCCTCATACACTGTTGGTGGGAATGTAAACTGGTACAGACACTATGAAAAACAGTATGAAGTTTCCTTAAAAAATTAAGAATAGAATTACCATATGACCCAGTAATCCCTCTTCTGGGTATCTACCAAAAAAAATCTTAAAACATTTATCTGTAAAGATATATGTACCCCTATGTTCATTGAAGCATTATTTACGGTGACCAAGACATGTAAACAGCCAAAGTGTCCTTCTATAGATGATTGGATAAAGAAGATATAGTACATAAGAGGTCTGACAATTAAGTTCGCGAACTTGTTGTAATGATGTTGCTAACTTTTTTTGATATCAGAGGGATTATTTATTATGAATTTGTACCAACTGGACAAACAGTTAACCAACTTTACTGTAATATTTGGAAGTGCTGCAAAGTCTGTATGAAAAAGTTAAATGACCTCAACTTTTTGCCAACAATTCATGGCTCTTACGTCACGACAATGCACCAGCTTGCATGGCACTTTGTTTGAGGGAGTTTCTAGCCAGTAAACAAATCACTGTATAGGAGCACCCTCCCTACTCACCTGATCTGGCCACCAATGACTTCTTTCTTTACCCAAAGATAAATGAAATATTGAAAGGAAGACATTTTGATGACATTCAGGACATCAGGGGTAATATGATGACAGCTCTGATGGCCATTCCAGAAAGAGTTCCCAAATTGCTTTGAAGAGTTGACTAGGCATTGATGTCAGTGCATAGCTTCCCAAGGGAAGCAATAGCAATTTAAAAATTACGACCATAGTGATATTCAGCAATGAGGTGTGTAGCATTTTTTCTAGGTTGAGTTCGTGATCTTAATTGTCAGAACTCGTGCACATAATAATACCACATTTGACAGTGATATGAAGAAACTAGAACTTGAGTAAAGAAATGCAGTGATAAAATAAAGAAAAACATAAAGGAAAGAAAAGAAAAATAAAGAAGGGACAAACAAAAAAGAATTGTGGTGATAGTGAGATGAATATTCTTATACTCTAAAATTCAAAATTCAAACTTCTAGCTCCCTCCCAAGAGAAGCTCTTCGAAATACCGGAAATAATTATTTTGCAATAATAGTTTTCTAATGGCAAAAATGTAAAGAAAACCTCTCTCCCTCAAATGTGAGTTGAATATTCAAAAATGTGATTCAATTATATAGTGGAATAATACATAACATGTAAAAGACTGAACTAGATCGGAGCTATCATTGTGGAAACAATATGCAGAATATACTACCATTAACTAGAAACTTAAAACACAATATTTACATTGTTTATAGATAAATGTACATTTGACAAAATTATCAAAGTGTACATTAAAATCTTTACTAACTATGATTAAATGATTATGTATGAGGAGAACTTAAGAGGCAAAGGATGAGAGAGTGGGTCTTAAACTGTAAAGTTATATTTATTTTTTAAAATATTGACCTGAAGGAAATAATACAAAAGATTAATGTCTATAGGTAATGAGAACCCGTTTGGTGTTTGGAATATTTCCTGTTATTTTAAAAATTATGAATGTATGTAAAGCCTAGGCCAGAAAGAGGAGTTACAATTTTGGCACTTTCTAAAGTACTGTAAAAAAGTCATACTCTTGTTTTTTTCCCCCGCTTAGAGCTCCTCTCTATGCATAGTAGTCTGATTTTTCTAATGAATTAGATTAAGTTATTAGGTTATTTATGATCTCAGTATATTAAATCATCAGTGATTTGTTTTCTGCAATGCCCAGCACAAGTGCTTATACAAATTAATATCCTGTAAATATTTTGGATAATAATTTTGGTGATTCAGACTGTAATACGATTGATAAGTTAAATTATTTCATATTTCTTGGGCATTGTACAGTTGGACCATAGATAACCCCTTCTCAAATAAAATGCTATAAAGTCTGAGTCAGACACCTTTTGAATTCCTAATGAATGTGGCTTGAATGAACTGGCTGTGTGAATGCGGAGACCCAGGTGCTATGCTGATAGCTCAGAATACAGACCATTAGTGCTGCAAAGGACTCTGAATTCTTGTGATGACAGTTATTGAAGAAGTCCTTGCATGTGTTTCCCTAGGCCCAACTTTGATATATGTACATGGTTAGAAGTGAAATGCAAGCTATTACTTTCCTGTATCTTATGTAAACTCTCCAGGCTTTGACTATTTTCTTTCTCTATCACTCAAAAGAATCAATATCAATTTCAATGAACTAAGAAAATCACAGCTGTATTATTCCTTTCGCCAGCCTCTCCGGTACAAGTTCTGGAATGACAGTCAAATCAAAGATCTTTTTTAAAAGTTAACATTTCTCTTCTTTTAAGTGCTCATGAGCTATGTATAGAATTTTATTTTTTCCCATAATGGAATTTGCAATGATGTATAGAATTGAGAAGGTTTTCAAAATAACTAGATTTCAACAACGCAACAAATGTGGGTAGTTCATTAGGGGAGCTTATTGTAGTGGTGAATGCAATACACTTTGGGAATAGCAGCCTATTTGTTAATTTACCCAAATAACATATCTGTGGATCAAAGATTTATTATGGAAATGGCTGAGATGTGAGGTGTTCTTGAAAACATAATTTTCTGTATATTAGGAGATTATTTTGTAAAATAGCACAAAGGACAGGATTTGGTGACTACAAGAATGAAAACTATGCTACTGATGAGAATCAATCGTGAGAGAACAATATTTATAAAAACTTGATGATAGCCAAGATGCAACTACAGCAAGTGCCTTGTTATAATGAAGTGAACAGATTATCAAGCATGACATAATAAATGCCTTGTTTCCAATCAGCTTTTATAAACAAACAATGATGGATCCATCATCCAAAATTAGCAAAAAATCGGAGTGCAATGATGATTGAATTAAAATAGGGTAACTAAATGCATCCAAAAATGAATGCTGTACATAATAATATGCTGGCAAAGTGTTCTGAAATAAAAATCTTGAAGCAGAATTCATATATAAATCCAATGCTACTTATCAAGGTAATAAATTGGAACCATGCTTTTGTTCAATTATTACAATTACAGATTTCACATTTAAGTTTGAATGAAAATAATGACTATTGTAAGAATAGTTTTAACTTGGATGAACAGTGGCATAAATATGGAGCAGACTATATTTTGGAGAGATTTTTGCCATATTGTATATGAATTATTCATATAAAAATATTCATTGAGTTGGTTTTCTAATATGGTCAGAGTATGGCTGAACTCTGATGATACATTTTGGAAAAATAATACGATTATTAGATCATGAGGAGTTTTTGTACACACATAAGAAAACTGATTATTGATGCACAACTTTTTTTTTGGACATATTTAGAAATATTTAGAATTCTGAATATTTAAAATTTCAGTGTTTCAACTATTTTTAAATCATTGTGGGGATATTTGCATTTGTCTTTTATTGGAATTTTATATTCTTTTTTGAAAATATAGTACCTTTGGCTCTTGGATTTCAAAATGTGATGTGAATTTCAATCTTCAATAGCAATTTAAAAATTACAGGAAACATAAAATCATTTTAAAGGTCTTTATTTTGATAGCAAAATATATTTTTAAGTTTTGAACCAGACTTATTATTTAGGCTGTTACAAGGTCCCAATATCTGATCATAAAATACTGAAAAAAAATATATATGTATATATACATATACATATATATGTAATGCTTTCAGTAATGCTGTAACATAAGACTAAAACAAAACGATCTTTTATCTTAATAAAGATGTGTTCTCACTAAATTCTATATTATTGATAAAGTAGTGTCAAGCTGTGAATAATCATAAATATGGATTTCTAAATGAAAATGTAAGGGTCAAATTTGAATATGGGGTAATTCAAGGGTCAATATGAATATAGGGTAATTTTGAACTGGAAACTTATCAGACATTTTTAGAAGGTTATCTTTAAGCAATCTAAAAATTTATGTATTTATGCTTTTGTCCTTATTTAGTGTTTTTTTTCTGTGTTGCCTTTGTTAAGACTTGAAATATTGTATAGTTGTACACTTGAAACCTATGTAGCTTTGCTGACAATTGTCACCCCTATAAACTTTAATTAAAAAAAAGATTTGCGATACAGTTAAAAAAACAACAACATATAAATAGAGGAAAATGGAAAGCCCCTTTGCTTAAACTAATCACTAGCAGCCTTGCTCTTAGTTTCCTCGAACTGCCTGTCCTTTATGGAGAGACTCCTCCCTTTGAAGTTGATGCTCACTCTTCGAAGATATTCAGGGCATGGGAAGAATGAAATCTGGTCTGAGAAGTGGAAGATAAATGACTAGCTAAAAGGAAAAGCTTTTATTAAGTTAGTGTACATAAAAGAAGATCTAGCTTCTAGGCTCTGATGAAATTACATTTCAAAGGGATGGAGAGATATATAGATAAGAAGACCTAAAGAAGTAGAGTTGGTGGAGAGTACTGGGCATCCGGAAGTCAGTTCCCACTTCCAGCTCAGACAGTGGCGTTGTTTTCATGTCACATCCCCTGCTCTGAGCCACGTGTTGCTCTTCTGTGGATCTGAGTATCCTGAGACATGGATTGCCATATCACATCTCTTCCTCCTTTCCAATGGAACATTCATCAGTATGCTTGGTCCTAATTCTGTACCTTTATTTTTTTAATTCATTCATTTCTGTCTGTTCTTCCCTTTGTCTTTGGATTGTGTTTTCTTTGCTTTTTATCTTCTGTGTTGATTTGGAAAGTAGACATTTTTAACGATATTTACCAATGTAATACACATTTATTATAATGGCCCTGCAATGACACATCGCTCTCACTGTGTGTGTATGTGTGTATAGACATCTCTCTCTAGATATGTAGAGAGAGATGGATGACATATATATCAATCAATAGATATATTCATCAGTAGATAGATATCCACTTGTGTGTGCATATATAAGCTTAATCAGTGGGAGGTAAGTTGCAAACATTATAATATTTTGCTCATAAATACTTGGGGATATTTTATGAGAATAATGGCATCTTCTGATATAGCGATAATATCATTACCACACCTAACAAAGTTAGTATTAATTTACTAATATCTAAAGCACTTTATCTTTTTTCTCTGTGTTCTGTTATCTATCAACATTTTTCTGATCATTTGAAACTCTTTTACGCTTTTCCTATTCATTCTAAGAATACTTTGCAAATATACCCAGTGTGTCTTGTTTCAGTTTTATTCAGCAGCATTTCTGATTGCCTCCAATGGATAATGTAATACTGCCTTTGAAGAATGGTCTTGGCATATTATCTGATTTCCCCATCTCATTGTAGTAGTATTTAGTATAACCCTGTATTTAGATCTTATGATTCCCTAGTCTTTTTTTCTTATGGCCGTATTTAATTACATCATGTTGATTACATCCAAATAGTACTATAGACTTCCTATCCCTATATTTCACTATGATTTTCAGAATTTTTTTTTTTTTTTATCTTCTAGCCTTGCAATAATATGTGGTTTCCTTCTTCTTATGCTATGGAATGAATTATATATTTTTTCCAGCTACCATTATTTTAAAAAGTATGAATTTATGTACACGCAACACTGAGATTTTGGATTGTCCTTGCTTATTCAATATCCACTTACTTAAAATTGACTTTTCTGATTTGAGTCTGGAAGAGAGACTGCAATTCACAGCTATTATTCCAATATTTGGTGTCTAGAAATCATTTTTATAGCGTGCTTCTGACAGTCTGACTTGGCAACTTATTGTCTAATTCTGTTACACTGAGAATTAATGTAATTTAAAAAAAAAAAATTCCCAAATACTACTGATAGGGTCTTCCTCCAGAATTGTGCTTAAGGGTACCATACCTCCCAGAATGCAGTGTGTTAAAGTAAACCATCCTATCTATCTCCACTCTGTTTTCCCACTGTTTGTTCTGTTGAGTTCTAGGAGACTGAAAATAAATGGTGTATAAAGACACGTGGAGGCAAGGTTGTTATCTGGCCCCTTCGTATACAGCGATGCACTGCCATATGATACCGTGCAGGGGATGATGTGATGCGACGCAGTGGAATGTGATGTGACACAATGCGAAGCAACTCAACACACACAGGACAATAAAGTACCCAAGAAGTGGAGGGATAGATGTCTAGGTGTCGGATTCCTGTGCAGAGGGATGGTATGGGAGGGAGAAGTACTGTCCTAACTTTCTTTCATGATACAAACGTGAGTACAATTTTTATTGCTCTTCTTAATCAAATTCCAGTGACTGGTAATTTGATAGTTTTAGTTTTGTCAGTATTTCAAGTTACGTCACTGTCAACATTTTTGCAAATGTTTTGGGAGAGGAAAGGAAAGGGTATTATGAGCAAATAGCCAAAACTATTCAATAGGCAGTTGGAGCTCACAGGGGTCATGCGGCTTACACAGATGATGGAGGTAGTATGTCAACCTACCTGAATCATCCATGAGCCCTACTTTACACTAGCATCATGCAACTGGCTGATTCTGTTTGAGTCAATGTAGAAACCACATTTAAATCTAGCCCCACTGTTAAGTGTAGTCCAGTGTCATCGAGGGATCAACTTCTTAAAGTACTAGAGGTGTCTCCCAGGATTTACGATGTACTGTGAGCAGACTAAGCACATGCACACCAAAAATCACCCTCACCTCCATGTAGGGTAATGTGCACTGAAGGCTTTCTAAGCTTGAAAAGCTTTCTAAACATTAGTACGTTGAAACTTAGCTGAAAGCCATTCACAAAAGAAATTATAATGTAAGACTAGGTAAAGGTATGCACTCTCTATCCAGTTAAATTTCTCATCATCTGGGTATAATTTCTAGAATACATAGTGGAAATAAAAAAAATAAAAAACAAAACAAAAACCCCCCAGCAATAGCAGCTGGGAGCTAGACACGTGGTTTTTAGCCTAATTCAATCAATATTTAGTGTGATCATGGGCAGTTGTTAAAATTGAAAGCATAATTTTCATCACTGGTTAAATGAAGGGATTGAATTTGATGATCATTAATTTTCCTTCTAAACATCATGATTATGTATAATAGTTCTCAACATAGCTCTAACTTAAATGTGTTGCGTGCTTGCTTTTCTAAAAGTCTCTATCTCTTTTTCCCTTACCGTTTTTTTTTTTTTTTACTTTATCTGGACCAAAATTTACTGAAACCTGGAATTCAGCTAAATTCAAGCTTATCCATTTAATGTTAAGTATGAGAAATATAAATAGAAAATTACTAATTTTGCAACTAATTTAAGCACCTCTAATGATCAGCAATTATCATAAATAAAAGGGTGTAATACTTTATAAGCCAAGTTAGTTAACAAAATCTTTCCTTGTGCTTGACAAAATTGAACACAAAGAAGACATTTATAGATAATCTCAGAATTTCCACAATAAATATATTTATAAAAATGTCGATTTAAGCTATGATTAATGTTAAGAATAAGTTGAATTTGAACCAAAAGTCAAATAGTAGTAACACTCTAAATTCAAGAAGAATTTATCACATATGCCCTACTTTAAAATTATATGTCCCTAACATTAGTGTTCAATTTTCAAATACCTTTTTCTTAAATAAACTGTCTGGAATGTTTTTTTTCAGAAGAATTTGAAGATGTGCTATAAACATATTATATTGTCAGCATATTTATTTTACTTTGTTTAAGGTGAAACTTAAATAGAAGAAATAGCATTGTTAGATAATTTCAGAAAATAGTCAAACATACAGGATAAGATAAACAATGGAATATGTGAGGAATGAAAAGAAATAACAGACTATGAAACAATTTAAATCTTTTGAACTTCTTTGGTTTTTGAAGAATTCAGCTGATAAATGAATAGACTAGCAGAAAGCCTTTCATTTGTAGACACCAGATGGAATTGAAGAGTTGGAGTACACGAGAACAAGAAATTTCACAGGCAGTACTTACATCCATTGCCTAATATAACAAAATAAAGAAATTAAGAACACTACTCTAAGAGAATGTGTATATATGTGTAATCCATACATACCTTTAAAATGATGAGGCACTGATAATAAAAATAAAAGATGTAAATGTCTGACACCAGGAAGAATAAATTTCTTAGAGTGGAGAAAATCATTAGATAGCAAGCCTACAATGGAGAATTTACTGACTTCTTTTATAATGTCAGTGCAAAAGCATGAGATCACGGAACACTAAAAAGGTACGTTAAAAGACCACAAGCATCTCTATTTCTCAGCCTTTCCAAAGAGTTTTCAATAGCACCTCTATTCTGCTTGGAAAGAAGAGCCGAGAATGTGGGCAATTTCTGCCCCACGGAAAACCTGAAGTCATTGTTATCAGTATAAAGGTACATGGATGTGGACAGTAGAGGTAGTGACTAGACTTGGCTATTCCAGGAAAGGGCTTGAAAAAAAAGGCATCTCTCTACAAATGGTCCAAAATGAACAAATAATCCAGTGGCTGTGCAAGAAGTTCTTAAAAGCAAAATTATCTGGGCCAGGTGCTAAACAAAGAAACACTGGAAAGATCTTTAGGATGTATACAATGGTGTTGTTAAATGACTGGTTTGACTTCTTCAAATCAATTTCTTTAATAATTTTTGCAAAATCATTTAAAAAACCCATGAGTTCAAAGGTTGTGCTTATTTACTCAAAAGTTAAAATTTTCTTGCTCATGAGTACATTGCAAAATACCTGAAATGACAAATGAATATAAGTAATTTGGGAATAAGAATTTATTTGAGAACTCAAGTGATTTAAATGTGCTACACATTTTTAATGTATTTTCATGTGAAGCTATCAAAAATACATTTTTCCCCAGTCACTTTGCCTTTTTTAAATCTACATTTCAAATAAGACTCAAGCAAACTTTATGATTCATTGCATTTTATTCTTCAACACATTGCTTTTTAAGAGTTCTTTGATGTTTGAGAAATCTTGTGTGTCTTTTGGATAAGCCTTCTTAAGCCTTTTTCCCTCAAGTCAGAATGTTATACTTCACTAACTAAAGTAACATCCAAGGACTAAAAATTTGTTGTGCAACAGAGAACCAAGAACATTCCAAAGAATTGCCAACACACATCTCCTTTATTCACAAACCAAATTGAAGTCAGGGAGCAAATACTTGACAACTGATCAGTGTATTGGAAAGTAATCAGCAGAGACAGAAACTAGAAATCATATTGCAAGGCTAGAGGAAAAGTAAAAATAAAAACACTGCTTCAAAAGTAAGGGTATTGACAGGATATATAATGAAAATGCATTCTGAATGGGATGTGTCTAGTGCACAAGAAGGTGAGAGACAACATGTGTTTTATTTCTTAGATTTAAGTTTAGAGAAAAAGAAAGAAATTTTTTTTACCTCAAGTTGAACTTTGGATCTAAATATTTTAGGATGAACTTGAAAATAAACAGTATTTTTTCTTTGTGTTACATTGATATTTACCATATTGCCCACTAAGAAAAGGTCATTCACCAAGTCAATTCCACTGGGGGTAATATTCACCTTTGACCTAAGGGATGCTAAGGAAAATGTTCATTCTTCAATAATGCCTTCTTACCACATTTTTATATGATAGCGTATACACTAGGTTTAACTTTAGAATACCAAAACAAATCAAATATGTTCCATGAAAATTACGGGCAGTCACAGCATGATGTAGCAGGAAATTAGATAGATTTTATGTCAGGAATAAATTTTATGTCATGGCATAAAATCCTGGGTCTATTGAAACACACCCAAATTCAGTTCCCTTATTTGTAGGATGAGTAACTGGATTATACTAAAGAGTAAAAGAAACAATATGTGTAAAGGGCCTAATCCTGTGTCGCTTCTCAATAGAAGATTGCTGTTACAAAGGATCCTTCAGGCAACTTGAAGATGGATTTCAGACTGGAGAAAGCAGGATGAGCTTTTCAATGTAGGTGGCAGGTTTGAGAGAGAAAAGCTGTCAAGACTTCCCTATGCAAATACATGGTTTGTGCACAAATTAGTCTACAGTATTCCTTTCATTTAACTACCGCATGAACAAAGTGTCTGGAGTTGAGTGGTCAGCTCCTTTCGCAGCCAGTTATGGCAGTCCTGCAAACTCCCGAGATGGTGGCACTTTGGCTTCTTCCCCTTTTCTGTTCAATTTAGCTCTGTATGCATTTGTTGCCAGATATTAAAAGTCTCAATGGGGAACAGTACATGATCTGTTGCTATTAGGCACTTGGGTAAAAGAAGGTCACGGTAAACAAGGTCCATTCTTTCAGTAAAATTTTAAAGAAATGACTAGAGCATGAAGGAGGAACTCCCAAACTGTGGTTTTGGGAGGGAGGCTGTTAGAGAGGCTGAGGCAAGACTGATGGGGCGGTGGGTAAACAGCCTTCAAGAGAGCCCCTAGGCCCCTCAAAGGACAAAGCATTAAAACAGCATTAGTCCTTACATCACATGTATTGGTATTTGCAATTATTATTGCATTGCATTATACTATACAGTTAAAGGGGAAAATGTAATAATACATAAATTGTAATACAATAAACCCATTCATCGAAGAACGTAAGCCAGATTATCTTTTTTAAGCACTCTGTTCTTCTACTGGGATATTTTCTACTGGCCTATTTTCATTTCTCCAATCTTCTCAGTTGCTGTGTCTAATTCACCATTTAATTTAGTCACTGTGTGTCTTCATCCACCTTATTCACTGGATCTGGTACCATGCGACTTCTGGCTTTTCTCCCAAGTCAAAATGATTCAGGACATCGAGGCAGCCACGACAGCGCAGCTAAAGACACTCATGAAAGAGGACTTCCAGAACTGCTTCAGAAAGTGGCAAGAACGATGGAATATGTGTGTTCGAAGTGAGGGAGAGTATTTTGAGGTGATTAGTGGAAATGTGTTTTTTAGTGTAATCAGTTTTTTTTATTTAAATATTCACCTCATTGTTTGATCACACCTGGTATCTAGTAAATGTCTATATAAAATAGTTTTCCATGTTTAGTTAATTTTCATATTTGATGTTTAATAATGTTACTTTTTCTTCCTTTATTGCATCCATTAATAGATTAAATTTTTATTAAACCACATGTAGCAATTTATAATAAAGCACAAGTAAAAAAGCAAAGAGTAGGGGGTACTACATCAAACTAAAAAGCTTCTGTATGCACAGCAAAATTTTAAAAAATCAACAAAAGGAAAAGGCTACCTAAAGAATGGGAGAAAATATCTTCAAATTATATGTATGCTAAGTGGTTAATATCCAAAATATATGAGGGACTCGTATAACTAAACTCAATAGTAAATCAAAAAGAAAAAAGAAAAGAAAAACAAAAATTCAAAAGAATCCAGTTAAAAAATGAGCAGAGAAACAGAATAGACATTTTTCTAAAGAAGACATACAAATAGCCAACCGTTATGTGGAAAGATGCTCAGCATCACTAATCAGGAGGGAAATGCAAATCAAAACCAGAATAAGGAATCACCGTACAACTGTTAGAATAGCTGTCATCAAAAAGACAGACAATAACAAGCATTAGCGAGAATGGGGAGGAAAGGAAACCCTTGAGCACTGTTAGCAGGAATGTCAATTGTTACAACCATATGGAGAAAACTACGGAGGTCCCGCTAAAAATTAAAAATAGAACTACCATATGATCCAGCAACCCCACTTCTAGGTATATCCAAAGGAAATGAAATCAGGATCTCTAAGACATGCCTGCACTCCCATGTTCATTACATCTTGATTCACAACAGCCAAGCTGTGTAAACAACCTAAGTGTGCATCTATGTATGAACGGATAAAGAAGATGTGACACACACACACACACACACACACTGGAATATTATTCAGGTGAGTAAAAGAAGTAAATCCTGCCTTTTTATGACAATATGGATGATGCTGAGTGAAATAAGTCACACAGAGAAAGACAAATAATGTGTGATATCATTTATATGTGGAATCTAAAAAAGCTAAACTCATAGAAACAGAGAATAGATTGGTGGTTGCCAGGGTCTGGTGGGTGAGGGAAATGGGGAGATGTTGTTTACAAGGTTACACATTTTCAGTATAAGATGAATAAGTTCTAGGGTATAATTTATAGCATAGTGATCATAATTAACAAACTTGCATTGTACACTTGAAAGTTTTAATACGGTATACTGTTTTAAATGTTCTAACCACAAAAATGAAATAAATGGTAATTATGTGAGGTGATGTTAACTAACCCTACTGTGGTAATCATTTTGTAATATATAAGTGCATCAAATTGACATGTTATACACCTTAAACTTACACAATTTAAAATATCAATTATATCTCCATAATTATATCTCCATTTTCTTTCGTAAAGCTTGAAAGAAAAGAGAGATGATCATACCCAATCCAGAATTTTTCTAGTTACACAACCATGCCTTAGAGATTCAAGCCACTTGCTATTACTTACACTATTCCCTTTGCTCAGATGCATTTCAGTAGTCTCTCTGTAATAGTGGAATTCCATGGTACATAAATACATTTACTTAAATTCAAATAAACATGCTTAGGGAAAACCAAATAGTCTCCCTCCCCTAGTTAATCACAGAGGCACAACATAAATTACAAACAATAGCATAAGAGACCTGCAGAGTTTGTGTCATTTCCCTTCTGTTTGGTAAGGTAAGTGTACACGGTGCAGACATGGGGTGCTATCAGGTCTGAAGTAGTAAAATTTTATTGACCAAAACCAATGGAAAAAATATGTGAGTAATTTTAATATATTCCTGAAAATTAATGAAGAAGGGAACTATATTGTTCAACTGGCCATGAAATTGTGATGACTTTTATTTGCAAAATTACTTATAGAGAAACAAAGTCTAATGAAGAGTTAAAAGAACTGGTCCATAGAAAAGAGTTGAAAGAACAGTCTATAGAAAAAAAAAATGATAGCAGAACAGAAAAAGCCATAAATAATGTTACTGAAATTTTCCTAGCTACAAAACATTTGTGATTAGTTTTCTAAATATAGTTTCACTCTGAGATTATTTACCCTACATTACTATTTATGTTAGACAGTCATACACTTCTAATACTGTGCAGGATTACATCCACAAAATTTATACCACAATTTACGGATGAGTAGAAAAGTTTCCTTAAGGGTATTTATATTTATGGGTGACTTTTGCATTATGTACTGAGCTTAGAAATTAACCTCCCACTCTACCCTATATGCTGGAGTCCATTACACTATTTAATGATTGACCCAAATGCCACTTCCATTTTTGAAATCTTCTTCTTCTTTTTTTTTTTTTGCTCTAAAAAATCCAATCAGTATAAGATTCCATCAGAGTTTGTCAGCAATTTGATCAACCTTCCTCTAGAGCTTTTATCTCTCTGCTCTCTAGTTAGATGTTTGATTGGATTGTGAGATTTTTCTGTGACTTCTATTGCCTACATATTTGTTGGTTCCACTCAGCTTACAGCACCGTGACTGAAGAATGTAATATGTTAGAGACAGTTGCAGTGAATAAATCGTTAGTCTAATTTTTGAAAGGCAATGTGATTACTCTCATATAAATATAAAATAAACACGTGTCATAAGTTTTATTCAGCTCATTAATTAATGAGAGATCGGTAAGATACTGAAATGAATTCAAAGAGCTTCTGAGAAACAAGATGTATGTGAGTGTGTGTGTGTGTGTGTGTGTGTGTGCAATTTAATCAGAAAAGTTAGGACTATTTCTGGCTTAGATACAAAACAGGTGACCATCTTACAGTATATTGAGCTGTAATCTTTGAGATACCCATTCCATAAGGCAGAAATTATTTGTTTCTTCTCTGGACATAAGTCTCCAATTTAACATATGACTTCACTTTGTCTAAGGACTTTAATTAATAGTAAATAGTGATTCTAGCTCAGTATATTACCTTCGATAATGTTTAAGTGGCTTTTACTCCTGAATGCTATTGAAAAGATGTGCTTCTCTTAAGCCACAGATCAATTGCCTACTGGCTATGGCAGATGGGCAATATTGCCGAACCCTAGTACAGTGAAGAAGGTGGTGGAATTGGAGTTAGTAGGCCCAGAGAATGGTCTAAGCTCTCTATTAATCTGAAAGGCTACTTATGATCTGATTCGAACTATATAACATTTTGGGAAAGGCAAAACTATGGCTGTAGGAAACATTTTGGCGGTGGCCAGAGGTTAGGGGTAAGAGAGGGATCGTAGGTAGAGCACTGAGGATTGCTGGGGCAGTGAAAATACTCTGTACGGTAATGCTGGATACCTGTCATTACATATTTGTCCAAACCAATAGAATGCACAATACCAGGAGTGAACCCTAATGTAAACTATGGACTGCGGGGATGATGAAGTGTCAACGTAGGTTCATCAATTGTAACAAACGTACTACCTTTGGTGCGGGAGATTGATAACGGGGAAACTCAGCACATGTGAAGTCATGGGTGTATGGAAACTCTGGCTGCCTGCTCAGCTGTGCTGTGAACCTAAACATGCTCTAAAAAAGGAAGTCTACTAAAAACTAAATAAATGATAATTTCTCTTAGAAAAAGAGAAGATGATTCCCACTTTTTCTGGCCTTAGTTCCAGGTTTTGTCTAATTTATCATAAAAGAGTAAATTAGTATGTCCTTCGTAATGATATCTATTAATCGAATGGAGGGACATTTGTGGTAAGGGGTTTACCAAGTAGGTGTTAGTCCTATTAATTTAAAAATTCAGTTATACAAAATGACCGATTTTACCACCATTGCCAGATCATTGAGCTTTCACTGTGATGGGTTAGTGATTTGACTTCTCACCATTGTTTTAAATATGTTGTGTAACTTGCTCTGTGAGAAGGGATTGCCTTTGAATATTTAGTGGCCGTAAAATTAATGATTATAGTGCATAGGATTATAATAAAAAATCTTTGAACTCTAATTTAAGTCAACTTGGAAATAGAAACTGAAGATTTGTGTTTTAAAAAGGTATTTAGGAGATTGTTTACCATATGTACAATTAATAGATTTAGTAATCATTTTGAATGAGAAATAAAAATACATACAGTAAACTTCTCTTTGTGAATATATAAACAATAGAATGTTAGGATTCGAATGGACCGGGGAAATCATGGACTAGAAACCATTCGTTTTATAGGTGAGGAGACTGAAGCCCAATCACGCAGCTCATTAGTCAGTATTATAAAGCATTTTATGGACAATGAAGTAATATGCAGTTTTGCAAGAACATATCACTTACATACATGAAGTATAACAATTGTATAATGTTATTTCCTGCATCATAGAGATACACAGGATAAGCACTCAATTCTTTTTGCAAGCAGCAGAATCAGTATCTTGAACTGCAATGACTCATAAAACATAACTGGCTCCAATGTATGTGGTTTCCACCTTTCAAAGCAGCTGGATTTTAAAAAGTGGAAATATTTTGAGGGAGTTAGTCAGTGGGGAGGCGGGGATTTATGAAACTTGTGATACAATCTGAAAAAAAAAATTATTGCCCCACCAAATTTATGTTTTCCAAAAGATATGACTAATGTTGAACAAAAGCTTACCAGAAGTTTTGTTGTTGTTTTCTATTTGTTTATTTGTTTTGTAGCTTTTGTAGGTACCAGGGCCATTTTCTGTTAGTGTAAAATGTGATGGTTTAGAAAACTGGTAACTTTAATATTCTGGTCTAGAGAAAATCATCAGAATTGAGAAAAGTGGGGGAAAAAAGTATAGTCTGCTTCCCATCCCCCCACTTCCAAAATGCATCGATATCTTCAGAAAAATTACCTCTGTGTGAATGTGGCAAAAGTAACAGTTTTTAAAAAGTTCTAATGATTGAGAATACAGATCTCAAAAAAAAGGAAAACAAAATAAATGGCTGGTAAATTTAAACAGTGTAATGTTGAAGTACTTAAAAACAATAGTTGCATGATGTACTTATGAACAATAATTCTCAAAGCAAATTCTACAGAGCACCTTTGTCAGAGTCTTCAGAATAGTTGTCATAATGTTAGAGCTGAGGAAGAATTAGTGTCCAGGTTCATTGTTGCAGGCATGGCTTTCCTGAATGGAAAAGAAGTTGACCAGTAGGCACTTGGGTAGCTCACAAAGTTGACATGGAACCAGAAGCCAAGCTGGGAGAGTAGGCAAGAACTAATGATGGTGGCAGAACAGCCATGGTGTGATGGTGGGTATGATTGGCATCAATGTGGGCACCATAGCTACTGGACTCTGTACTGCCTCCCCTCTATCCTTGATGCCATGACTTCTGCTGAATAACTTCTCATTCTTGTGTTTTCCTGGATTCACTCTTGGATCATTCCAAATTTCTGGGTCGAGTAAGACCATCCATCCGTTGGCGAAGTACCTGTGTCTTGATTTGCCTTAATTTTGAATAATAGAATACTCATCCAAATTTGGAAGAGTATTTGGAAACTGGTAGGAAAAAAAGACAAAAACGCTGTCCACTACAGTGGTCCCACCCCAAACCTATTGAATCAGAATCTTAGAAGAAACGATGAGAACCAGCATTTTTAAATAAGTATGCTCAGCTCTGCTATAATGTGACATGCGTTCCTGTAAATCATTGCATTATACAAAACCACACAATAAAATCCACAGGGCTTAGGAGAAAAGTGGAGCAAGAAACACAGCATTCAAAATCTTCATTAGTGATACATTAAGAAAAGATACGAAGCTAGTGAACACAGCAGTACAGTTTGACATATGTCAAATAACTAAGAAATACATAAATGCTACAATAGCAATGACCCTTATCCTGAAAAGTACTTCAAGTTTGCTTGTGACAGTGGGCATCTGGAGGGTTGTAGCTTCTGTTATTCTTAAGTCATGGAAGGAAGGTTATCTCCTTCGGCTTGGAAATTGAATGGGAAGTTGTAATACCAGATGGGTATGAGTTTGGTTCATAACATATGTGGTGAAGTGAGATAGCTAGTAAAAGGTTTTTTTGTTGTGTGGTTTTTAGCTGGTAGAAGTTGCAAGTGTGCACTTATGTGCATTTTGTATATTTCAGTGTGGGTACAGTGTGGGAATTCCCTTGTATTTCTCCACATGAAATCTCAGGTAAGCAAGAGCAAAATTTGCATTATGCTCAAATGGTTACTGAATATACCAAAAATGTTGGGGCAAATTCACACTTCAAAGCAACTATTATAGCAAAAATCAACAGTACTTCTGTATGAATTTTGCATAAGTCCAAGCATTAAGACTTGTAGGGGTTTGGCTCTTCCTTCACCATTCCATGTGCTCTTGTTGAATGCCCTTTACAACATAGGGCTGATGGTTTCACGACTCTCATTTGTTAGCGTAGGTACAGGAGGCTCCCAGACTCAACAACTTCAGTACCTGACTTACCTTTTCGTCTCTATCCTATCACCTGTTATCATCGTTGGTGATTTTTGATACTTCTTTAGTGGTCTTTCAATTGATACTTTGACCTCTTAGATCCTAATTTACTGAATAACTACTGATCTTCATCTTCTTGTCACAGCAGCCACTCCCAGCCAGCTTGTCACCTATTGCCTTCCTCATCACATATCTCTGCTGCATATTTGTAAGCCTGAATCAAGTTTGTGTCATTTTTCCTCCTTTTCTCTATTTCCCAGGTAAAATGCAAGCATGAAACATGTATAGTGTTTAACAATGACATTTCACATTTGGTCTATCTCATTTGCCTATACGCAAGCTTCTGATGTAACCATCTAAGTCTACACTTGACGGCCTCAGTGTCTTGCTTTACCAATGTAAATAAGAGCAGAATGTTGGGATTCAACTAGGAATGCTGCAGCCCTTCTTTTCTTCAGATGAAAAACTGTATGAATGTCCTTTTAATACAAAGACTTTTCTTCTGTATTTCGGTCCTGGCTGCTGTGTTTTTCACTTTCATTCTGGGGGGGAGATGAAAGACAGAGGATCATTATGAGTCTTCTAAGAAGCCAAGGGACTACAGTTAGATTAAAAACTCTTTATTCTGCACTTTGTATTTTCTTTGGTCCTTATTTTCAGATTGAACATAAGGTATCTGCAGCACAGATTGCTTTCAGAAAGATGAATTTGACTAAAAATCATACTATGCATTCATTCAATAAACATTTATTGTTAAATGCCTCCTATAATTCAGGGTCTCTGCAAGCCCAGAGAAAGTGAAAAATGAATGAGAACAACTTTTGTCTTTAAGGAGCTGTACTGGAGTCTGTGGTGCCCCCCCCACCCCACCCCCATATACCATCTCCCCAGCTGCTTAGACTCTTGGTGGCTGACATCTCTTAGATGAGTTTTCTGTCCAGCCTTGCCCATAACTGAAGAAAGCCACCTCACCCCAGGCCATGCTTACTTCCCAGAGGAAACCTACACCCAATGACTGGGCTATCTGGGGATTATTTCTCTTGCCCTAATTTGGGACAATTCTGAAGGGCCGTCCCAAGATGAGAGCTTCGCAGTAAGATTGGCTGAGGCTTTTGTTGTAATTCCATTCATTCAGCTTCTCCCTGCTTCCTTCACTCCCCGACACTTTTTTTTTCTGAGAACACAAAACCACTCTGTAGTAACTTCTTTTAATGCATGTCTGTATTTCACAGTCTGATTCCTGGAGAACCTGCCTGCAACGAGAATTCACTCTTTGGTTGAAGGGACCTCAGGTAGCATCAGTAATTGTGATAATATTTTGAAAATTACTCAGGTAGAGGTAACTCTGTGTCATCAGGAGAGAGGCAGTTAGCTCATATTGGGGTGGAAGTGGTGTCACCCCACCTTGTGTTCTAGAGAAGGTGACTTCTGAACTTAGATTTTTAGTATCAGTAAGAGTTAAACAGACAGAGCCTTAGGCAGAAAGAAGGGGAAGAGAAGGGCTTTCTGGACAGAGAAGGCAGTATGTGCAAAGAAGAGGACCTATCAGTGGGGTTGGCACATTCAGGAAACTTCTGAAAGGTCAGTATGACTTGAAACTTTGGGCAAGAGAGAAAGTGGGGAGACCTGATGATGAAGTAGTACACAAGACCCAGTTCATGAGGAACTTGTATCCCCTGTTGGAAAACATGCATTTTACACTGAGACATTTGGACCATTGAAGTTTTCAGCAAACATCTTAGAAGGGTATATTGATGATAACGTGAACGTTGGTTGGAATGAGGCAAAGACGGAGACAGAGAGACCCTTTAAAAAGGTGTCATGGAAAATCAGGTCGTGAAAAGTGGATAATAATCAAGGCAGAAGATAGGGGCAATGAGGGGATTTGAGGGCTAACTGGATATAAGGGATAAGGATGAGGAGGCTTATTCTAGTAAACTGGAGGAGGGGAACGTAAAATAAGGGATTTGAAGGGTAAAAATGCTAATTTCAGTTTTGAACACGTTGAGTTGACAGGATTTATGGGTATGGAAGTGGATGTGTTTAAGAGAAAAATGGGAAAAAGAGAGAGGCAGGTACATATAGTAGGTTATACTTGAAGCTGTGGCTTGGGCTACTGGGAAGAATGGACAGAGTAAGGAGAGATGAAAGGAGAAACCGCCACTCTGGGGAAAGACTGAAGGGAAGAGACACCACAGAGACAAGCTTCTAGAATGGGTGCTGTTGTTTTCATGGTTACTACTGGCATAACGAGGTGAACATATTTTTTAAGTTTTCAAGTGCTTTATACTTTTTGTCCACTTAATTATTTTACACAGTAGTCTTTCTTGGGACAATTCCCTTTATACTATAAATAAAGAACTAGCTTAACGACAGGTTCCCTTGTGCTACTCTCATTATACAGTAAGTTGATGGTTCATCCAGCCCACTTATTTGAAAAATGACTGTAATGTAAATATCTAGGGAGAGTTCAAATTAGTTTACAAATTAACTCCTCCTGTTTGCAGTGGAATATGAGTTTGGTTATTATATCCTCATGAAGGCAATTATTCTGAAAATATTTTAAGACATTCACATGCAGGATATTTTCAATATCTCAAATTTTCTTTCCTTCACTCTTGCTCCTCCCTTACCACTTTTTTCTGCCCTTTTCTTTTGATTCAAAGTTAACTGCTATCTACAAAAGCCCTATATACTAAAACTGTAAATATTGGAGCTATACCTGAGCTTTCAGTTATTTCTTTAAGTCAAGACTTTTAAAAAATATATTCATGAGGCGGGTTATATAATCTCACATCAGATTACCTATCGTCTCATACTATAGCATGTAGCATCATTCATTTTCAAAGTTATCTTTGTTTTTCCATCCAATATCATTCTTATTGTGATACAGATGGCATGCCACATATTCCAACCAAGCTGAAGTGATTATTTCCCCCATCTTTTGCTTTTTTCTTTATGTAGACGAGACTGTTCCTCAGTGGCTTTCAGAACTCACAGGTATTTAATTAAATGTAGGTTGTATGGTACATTAATGACCATCAAATATTATGTCTTTCAGCAGGCAATTAAAAAGAGCAAAATATTCTAAATGAATTTTTAAATACCTTCTTCCAATCATTAAGCACCGTTACCACGGCCATATTTTGTAAATGTAAAACACTGAAGTTCTCACAAGTATGCTTGTCACAGTCATTTTTATTGATGATCTATCTGAGTTTCATTTCCTAGCTGAGAAACCTTGTCGGTCAATTTATTCCGACATAACACCGTTTGGCTGGGTGGTTATTAACCCTGTAATTGTTCACGCCATGCCAAGAATAATTCAGTTAATTATTACAATATGTCTTACTTTGCAACGCTTCTCTATGTCAAAAATACCCTTTCTATATATTGGAAGAAAAATCAGATGCTTATTTAAATTCCAGACATAAAAATTGATTACTAACTAAAAATATAAAAGAAAAACATTTTTGTTGGCCTCGCATAGAATATCTGCAGGCCCACATGAACTTTGATGAATTATAACCTCCTGATTTTAATTGATCCATCAGCTGTATTTTTTTTAAAGAATCTAGAAAAGGAGTCATTTTAACTGAGTATTAGTTTCAATTAAATGTCATAGTGTAACAGCTCATCGTCGATCATATTAAAAAGTGAACTCAGTTTTTCAATTCCAATATATGGAAATAGAGCTAATGTCTACAGTTCTATTACAGTCATGAAATTAAATGTTGTGGAGTTAGCTAAAAAGTGTGATGATGTATATAATAACTTTCATGAACAGAATTAAATTTAGTTAAAGGTATTTGGGGTTGGATATGCCTGGATGGATTTCAGAATGTAAAACCCTATCAATAAAACATAATAATGTATGGATTATTACATTCTAACGCTCACAATAGGTTATTTTAGTTCACTATAGAAATGAAAAACACAATATTCATTATGCAGCACTGCACTTGCTTTAAATCAAGTTCAGCAGAAGCCTTCCATAAGAGAAAGGGACACAACCACTGCTTCACAGTTAGCTCCCTATAGCTGGCCTCTGACTTAACACTAAGCAAATGACCATGTGCTTGCTAAACAAGGGGACATCCTTCTCTCTGGTGGAAGGAACAACAGTATTAATTAGCTGTGACCAAAGGGCTCTGAAGGAATTTAAAGGCAACGATGATTTCATCTCTGTTGATGGTGGCAGGGGAACTTAGAAACACAATCATAAACAAAAGACACATTCCTATTTCATTTGATAAAAATCACAGGCATTAAGGTGCAAACTATGAGGTTAGCTGGAGATTACTTAATTGGGAGTCGGTTTAACTCTAGATCTGCTGCATAGTTTTGTGAGTTTAGGCAAGTCGTTAAATATTTGTTTATTTTATATTTTATTTTATTTTAGTTTAGCTTAGTTTAGTTTCAGGTGTACAAAACAATGTAATAGTTAGACATTTACACCCCTCACAAAGTGATAACACCCCCCACTCTACTACCCCTCTGACATCGTACATAGCTGTTACAATTCCATTAACTCTATTCCCTATGCTGTACTCCACATCCTGTGGAGACATATGTGTGTGTGTGTGTGTGTGTGTGTGTGTGTGTGTGTGTGTGTGTATGTATACACACACATATATATATATTTTTAATTTATTTACAGTTGACATTCAATGTTATTTAGCTTCAGCTTCAGCTGTACAGTACAGTGGTCAGGCACCTCCATCATCCATAAAGTAGTCTCCCTAATAAGACAAGTGCCCATCAAATACCCTACAAAACGTTTACAACATTATTGATTATATTTCCCAAACTGTCTTTCATATCCCCGTGACTATATTGTGGCTACTAATTTGTACTTTCTAATCCCTTTACCTTCTCCCCCATCCCCATGCCCCTACCTACCATCAGTTTTTTTTTTTTTTTTTTTTTTTGCATGTGTCCAGTTTTCCAAAAAATACCCCTCAGGTTTTTATCCCTATATCTCTGAGACTATTTCTGTTTTGTTTGTTCATTTATTCTGTTCTTTAGATTCCATATAGAAACGTGATCATATGGTATTTGTCTTTTTCCATGTGACTTATTTCACCTAGCATAATATTCTCTAGGTCCATCCATGTCATTGCAAATGGTAAGATTTCATTCTTCTTTATGGCCGAGTAATACTCTATTGTATAAATGTACCATAGTTTCTTAATCCAGTCATCTGCCGATAGACATTTTGGTTGTTTCCATGTGCTGCTAGTATGAATAACGCTGCTATAAACATAGGGGTGCATATATTTTTTCGAATCAGTGTTTTGGATTTCTTTTGATAGATACCCAGGAGTGGAATTGCTGGGTCATAAGGTAGTTCCATTTAAAATTTTTTGATGTACCTCCATGCCGGTTTCCATAGTGGCTGCCCCAATCTGTCCATCCCACCAGCAGTGTATGAACGATCCCTTTTCTCCACATCCTCACCAGCACTGGTTGTTTGTTAATGTATTGATGATAGCCATTCTGACCGTGAAAAGGTGGTATCTCATTCTGGTTTTTATTTACATTTCTCTAATGATTAATGATGTTGAGCATTTTTTCATATGCCTGTTGGCCATCTCTTTAGAGAAATGTCTCTTGATGTCCTCTGCCCATTTTTTAATTGGGTTATTTATGTTTTTGGTGTTGAGTTGTATGAGTTTTTTATAAATATTAGCTATTAGCCCCTTTTCAAATGTATTATTAGCAAATATCTTCTCCAATTCAGTAGGAAGCCTTTTTGCTTCATTGATGGTTTCCTTTGCTGTGAAAAACTTTTTAGTTTGCTGTAACCCCATATGTTTATTTTTTCTTTTGCTTCCATTGCCCTAAAGGATATATCAGTAAAAATGTTACTAAGGGTAATGTAAATTTACTTTCTATACTTTCTTCTAGGAGCTTTATGGTTTTGGGTTTTAAATTTAAGTCTTTAATCCATTTTGAATGTATTGCTGTGTATGGCATTCTTGTGGTCCAGCTTCATTTTTTTACATGTGTCTTTCCAGTTTTCCCAGCACCATTTATTAAATGGAATGTCTTTACACCAGTGTAAATTCTTGCGTCCATTATCATAGATTAAATGACCATATAGGCATGGATTTATTTCTGAGCTCTCTATTCTGTTCCATTGATCTATGTGTCTGTTTTTATGCCTGTACCATGCTGTTTTGATTACTATAGGCTTTTATATAATTTGATGTCAGGTATTGTGATACCTCCCACTTTTTTCTTGTTAAGTCATTAAATCTTAAATTACCTACAAAAGTGACATCATAATGCTTTTCAGATTGTACATAACAATGGAATCATGTAGTATATGAGAAGCTCTTTTTTAATATTTAAGCCCTGTACACATGTAAAAGATGATGTTAGATTATGAGTTTGTATCTAGAGTATTTAGAATTACACATCAGTGTTGATATATATTAGGAATTAATTGATCTGTTCATTACACCTATTATCTGTTGATTTTTCTGAAGCACTTCATAGGTTAACATATTTCATTACATTTTTGGATTACATTATATGATTGTGGTATAATACAAATATATATCTGGTCTTTGTTTCTGATTCCTGGCATAGAACTTCAAAAGCTCATGGAATTTCCTGAGTGATGAATGTCTTTGTTATCCTCATGAATCAACTTGTCCTGGGACCCTATGTAGCTTCAGGATGGGGACAGGTTACCAGAAAGGCTTGCCACATGATTACAGGATCGGAAATTTGGGCCACCCTGACCTCCAGGGAGGAGAGGGGGAATGGAGATTGAGTTCTGTCAAGTGGGGAATGATTTAATCAACCATGCCTACACAGTGAGACCCCAATAAAAACTCTGGACATAGAGGCTCAGTGGAACTTCTTGATGGGTGAACCCATTGATGTACAGGGAGGGTGATGCACCTGACTCCCTTGAGAGAGGGCATGGAAGCTCTCTGTGACTCTCCCAGACCTTTCCTTTTGTGTCTCTTCCTTATTTGGTCGTTCTTGAGTAATTTATAATAAGCTATAAGTGTAAGTATAGCACTTTCTTCAATTCCATGAATCGTTCTAGTGAGTTATTAAAGCTGCAGGGGTCGTGGGAGACACAGAGTTATAACCGATCAGGCAGAAGTGTGCAGGCCCCCAAGACACGTGGCTGGCATCTGAATTGAGGGACGTCCTGTGGAAATCTGAGCCCTTAAATTTGTGGAGTCTGATACTAAAGGTAGTGCCAGAATTGTACAGCAGTACTGTATTTGGGGTGGGGATGGAGCAGGTCTGGTAGAGAAAACAATGTTTTCCCTAAACATGACGATATGATTGCAAATTGAAAAAAAAATCCCATAAAATTACTATACAAATTGTGCAAGATACTACATTTGATTTTCAAGGGAATATGAATTTTATGTAGTACAAAATGCCTCGATAAAAATTAGTTGAATTAAGCTACCTACCTGTATATTTTTAAGTTTGTAAAAGTAATTCTGGTTTTTCATCCATTCACTTTCAGTAAGTGGGTATGCCAAAATTTTAAGGAACAATATGGTGGAATACACAAGTGTAACATCATTATACATCTGTTATAAAAATCTAGGAATGGTATAAGCATAGTGATAAAATATTACACATGTTTCTTTAAATGCAGACAGAGCTTGAAATAAATTAATTAAAATGTCCAGGGAACAAACACAAAGAAGAAACTAAACCCTGCAGATGTCCTATTTGAGGAAGGAGGGCGAGAATGGTGGGAAGGTGTTTGTTTGTGTAATATGTGCGCTGCGGCTTTACTGCCCATGTAATGCCAGCAGAAAAGGTGTGAAGCCCACATATTTGAGAGCTGGATCCTTTTAGGGGCTTCATGCTCTGTAAAAATGTGCACTAGAAAGATAAAAACTGCCATTTTTCCCTAGAAGTCTTGTAGATGTGATCTGATGTCCCCTCTTATTGAATATATTGAAGGAGTAGTGGGCTAACAAGAATACACAGCACGCTCAAAGGCCAAAAGCTATGTAAAATCAGATCCCTTGGAGTAAAAACAACAGTGCAATTGGCGTTGGCCTTGCGGTTATTTGGTAAAAAGTGGCACAGAACATCCTGAAGGATTATTCTGCCAGTGTCCACGTGATGACCAAAAAACCTGTTCCCTACAGGTCTTCACTACAACAAAGGAATCTGTCTTGATCCTTGGTGCTGAGTAGAGATGAGAGAAATCTCCTTTGATAATTCCTATCTAAAAACTAGTCCTCAGGTGGATTTGCAACCCACCTTCATGCTGTGTGACAGGCCCAAGGTCACGGGAGCAGCAGGTTTGGTGTCTAGTGTGGGCCCACTTTTTCGTTCGTGGGTAGTGCCTGTTTGTTGTGTTGTCACAAGGCTGAAGGGGTTAGAGAGCTCAGTGGAGTTTCTTTTATAAGAACATGAATCCCATTCTTGAAGGTTCTACGACTATCAACTCATCACCTCCCAAAGGCCCAATCTTATATTATCATCATATTTGGGGTTTGGGATTTCAACATATGAATTTTTGGGGGACACAAACATTCAGACCATAACAATGATAAAAGAAATTTAAAGATAGATTGAACATAGTGGTATGGAGTAAGAGATTATTAAATGACCAAAAAGATCTGAAGAGCAACCAGATAGAACTCCTAGAAATAAAAATATAATGTATTTAATTGAGCGATTAATGGGTAGTTTTATCAATCATTTTGCCACAGGTGAAGAGTTAGTGAAAAAAATTAATCAGAATATTGCAGAGAGAGACAAAGAGCTAAAAAGATTAAGGATAAGTTAAGAAAAATGGTTGATTATTGTTCAAAAAATTATGAAGGATTTCTATCCTTAGATTCTAAATACTTACAGTCTGAAACTCACGGTTGGACCCATTGTAGTGAATTTGAAAAGTTTCAAATTCAAAGGGAAGATCTTTATAGTAGAAGAAAGGATAAAACAGATAGTCTTTGAAGGAGTGAAATTTCGATTGAATAGTGAGTTCTCAATAATAACAAAAACCAGAAAATAGTGAGAAGATATTTTCCATAAGTTAATATAATATAACTGATCATGTAAAATTGTTTCTGTAGTGAAAATATCTTTCAAAATGGAGATACAGAAAAGATAATTTCAGACAAACAAACCTAAGAAACGTTGTCACCAACAGACCTACATTAAAGAAAATTGTAAGGCTTGTACTTTTGACAAAAAGAAAATGATTGCACATGCAAATGAAAATTATAAGCAAAGAAAGTAGTGAATATATGGATAAACATGCATTAATTATAAGAAGAAAAAATAATAAAATTTTGTGGACTTTGAGTAGCATGTATGAAAAATGTGAGGCAATTATAGTCTGTAAATCAGGAGAGGGATGATTGATGTTAAAGTGTTTTAAGTACCTTACATTGTTTAGGAGGAAAGTAATGCCACTGATTAATTTTATGTTTTGGTAAGTTAGGAATCGAGTATAAAACTTCCAAAGTAGTAGAGGAGAAAATAGGGCAATATGACAAAAGAAATACCTTTGCTCTTGTGAAGAAGCAATCTTTGAGCAGACCAGCACAAAATAAAAATACACATTTCCTTTTACGATTAGATAAAAAAAAAAAAAGCAAAGAAAGAAAGAAAGAAAGGAAAATCCAACCACCAACTCAGGGTGATGACAAAAAGGTTTCCCAGTCTGTCTTAGGTCTGAGTAAATGTACAAAGCTGGAAGGTTTCCCTGACAATTTGGAACTATGGGAATGTATTTCACATCATATAGGGGGTTATATTTACATTACTTCCATGATCCAGGAATCTACTATGCAGGGTATTATCATAAGATTGACTTCAGCTCCTACACTGTTTCCCCAAAAATAAGACCTAGCTAAACAATCAGCTCTAATGCGTCTTTTGGAGCAAAAATTAAGAGTCTGTATTATATTATATTGTATTATATTTTATTATTATATTATATTATATGCGGTCTTATAGTAAAATTAATTACTTATATTTTTGCTCCCAAAGATGCATTAGAGCTGATTGTCTGACTAGGTCTTATTTTTGGAGAAACACGGTAGTATTAGTTGGGGAATAAGTGAAGCATGCAAAATTGCTCTGCATGTACAATACCTCACTTCAGGCGGCACACTTTTCTTAATCAGAGATGGCAAGCTCACAGCACCACACCACAAATATGCAAGAAAGAAATACAGTCATGCATCACTTAATGATGGGGATGCATTCTGAGAAATGCATCTTTAGGTGATTTCTTCATTGTGTGAACATCATCAAGTGCATTTGCACAAACCTAGATGGGTACAGCGGGCTACATACCTATGGTATACGGTATAGCTTATTGCTCGTAGGCTACAAACCTATACAACACGTTACTTTACTGAGTACTGTCGGCCAGTTTAATACATAGAAAACCTAGAAAAGTACTGTAAAATTACAATATAAAAGGTATGAAATGGTCCACCTGCATAGGGAATTTACCATGACTGCAGTCTGCAGGACTGGCAGTGGCTCTGGGTGAGCCAGTGAGCGAGTGGGTGGGAGGTGACTGTGAAGGCCTAGGACGTGACCCTACTGCAGACTTTATAAACACTGTATATCAGTATTACCACAAACACATGAGTAGCACCTTGTGCTATGACATTGCAACAGCTATGATGTAGTTACATGATGATAATATTTTAGTGCATTTTGTCCATTGGGACTGATGTCATATATGTGGTTTGTCATTGACCAAAATGTCATCATGCAGCACCAAATAAGACTCAGCTGAAACAACAAACAACAGTAATAGTCCACCAAAAAAAAACACACAACATATGCTAAATAATTTGAGAACATTCCAAGCAGTATGATAAAAATCATTGAAGACAGGGAAGTGACATCACTGGGAAGGCTTAAACCTTGTTGCCCCAAAGAGACACTGACTTAACAAATGTTGATAGTCCAAAAAGACTTTATGAACACTCTAGAAATCAGGTAGGAATACCCCAGGAAAACTCAAGGTCAAGAACAGTCACATTGAAACAGGTAAGAAAACCCGGTTCATTTCAATCGTGTCAGTCCCTCCCTGAAGCCAGCAGTTCACTGATATCGGAAAGAAAATCCCAATTTACATCTTCTCCCTCAGCGGGGAAAGGGAAGAGTGGAATACATGTCCAATATTCTGGTTTGGGGGTGCTGCCTGAGGGACTGGTTTCTGCCTCCTGACTTGAAAGACTGATGGAAATGACATACTTGGGATACTTTGTGGCAGCAGACAATAAAAGCGAGTTCAGCACTTTGTAGAGGCTCTAAGAGCCTGCAGTACCACAGATAGATACCACAGAGAGGAAGAGACTGCAAGCTCCTGAAAAAGAAACCAGCAAACCTCTCAGATTGAGCAATTACATATACCAGCCCAAGGAAGATCCATCACCACAAGAGGTTTGAGAAGCCTCAGAGTCCTTACCTAGGATGATTGATGAAGTTCTTCCCTGTAGGAAGCTAGTCTGCAAAATCTCGGAGAAGTGGCTGATTTTTCTTTTTTTTTTTCTTTTTTTAGTTTAGTTTTACTTTTTTTCAAGTTTTGTTCTTTTTTTTTAATTTCAGGTGTACAAAACAACATAATGATTAGATATTTGCACCGTTCAGAAAGTGATAACCCCTTCCCAGTCTACTACACCTCTAACATCGTATCTCGCTGTTACAATGCCATTGACTATTCCCTCTGCTGTACTTTACATCCAGTGATGACTGTATGTATATATATACCAGGGCTGCCCCCAAAATGTATGTGCATGACTTGTATTTCATCTTTTATTATTGGTATATATTGAGTATTACAATTGTAACACTTTTTTCCTTTCTTAAAATGTGTATACATTTCTTTTTGATATGTATATATGTAGAGTTGACATTCAACATTATTCCACATCAGCTCCAGGTGTACAGAGCAGTGGTCAGGCATCTACACAATTTTGCAGTGAGCCCCTCAATAAGTCCAGTGCCCATCCAGTACCCTGCACAGTCTATACCACATTATTGATTATATTCCCCATACTGCACTTCACATCCCCATGACTATTTTGTGACCACCAATTTGTACTTTCTAATTCCTTCACCTTCTCCCCTATCCCCAAGTCCCCTCCCATCTAGTAACCATCAGTTTTTTCTCTGTATCTCTAAAGAATATCATGCTAAGTGAAATAAGTCAGACTGAGAAAGACAAATACTATACGATCTCACATGTTGAATCTGAAGAACAGAATAAACAAGCAAAAAGCAGTAATAAACTCAGAGATACATACCGTGTTTTCCCAAAAATAAGACCTAACTGGAAAATAAGCCCTAGCATGGTGATCCAGGAGGACATCCCCTGAACATGAGCCCTAATGCGTCTTTTGGAGCAAAAATTAATAAAGCACCCGGTCTTATTTTTGGGAAACACGGTAAAAAAGGCTGATTTTTCAAATGCAGGGATCACAACAAAAATCAATAAGACCACAAAGAAACAGGAAAACATGGCACAATCAAGAGAACAAAATAAATCTCTAGAAACTCATCCTAAACAAATGGAGATCAATGAATTACCTGACAAAGAATTCAAAATCATTTTCTTAAAGAATCTCAATGCACTGTAAGAGAACACAGACAGCTAAATGAATCAAGAAAGCGACGCATGAACAAAATAAAAATATCAGAGAGATAGAAACTTTATGGAAAAAAACAAATTCTGGAGCTGAAGAATATAACTTATTTGAAAAATATCACTACAGGGCTCAAAGTAAACTTAATCTAATAGAAGAAAGAATGAGCAAGCTCAAAGAGAGATTATATATATATATATTTTTTACATTAAAGTTTATTGGGGTGACAAGTGTTAGTAAAGTTACAAAGATTTCAGGTGTACAATTCTGTAATACATCATCTATATATCACATTGTGTGTTCACCACCCAGAGTCAGTTCTTTTGAAATTATCAAGTCAGAGGAACAAAAGAAGAAAAGGAATGAAGAAAAGTAAAGATAAAGTAAGGAACTTACAGGGCATCATGAAGCAGACCAATACTACATGGGAGCTCAGAAAGAGAAGAAAGAACGAAAGGGGCAGAAAGCTTATTTGAAGATATAATGGCCCCTAACTTTCCTAATATAATAAAGCAAATAGATATCCAAATTCAAGAAGTTCAGAGGACCTAAAGAGGTCCACACAATACACATTATGATCCACCTGTCAAGACTCAAAGACGGTTTTGAAAGCAGCAAGAGAAAAGTGACTTATCATGTACTAGGGAACTCCCATAAGAATATCAGATGATTTCTCAGCAGGAACATTGTAGGCCAGAAGGAACTGACAATATATTCAAAATATTGAAAGAAGAAACCTGCCACCCAAGAACACTATATCTGACAAAACTGTCATTCAAAAATGAAGGAGAAATAAAGACCTTTCCAGATAAACAAGACCGGAGGAAGTTTATTATGACTAGATCTGCCTTTAAGAATTGATAAAGGGAGTTCTTCAAGTTGAAACAAAAGGCAACTAGAAAGTAACATGAAAACTTTTGAAAATATAAAGCTCTCCAGTAAAGGAAAATATACAAATTTTAGATAGATATAAATACAGAACTTTATAATACTGTAATGGTTGTGCAAGAATCGCTTTTATTTCAGGCATGGAATTTAAAAGATAAAAGCATAAAATATAGCAAAAAAAACTATGTTAAATGATATAAAATATAAGAGCAGTGCTAACAGGGAAGGTTATAGTGATAAATTTCTACAGGAAAAAAGAAGAAAGATCTTCAGTCAACTACCTAACTTTATACCTCAAAGTCTAGAATAAGAAAAGCTAAGCATGAAGTTAGCATAAAGAAAGAAATAATAAACATTAAAGCAGAAATAAAATAGAGAACAGAAAAACAAAAAAATGATAAAACTATTGTTTTAAAAGATTAACAAAATTTACAAGCCCTTAACTACATCAAGAGAAAAAAAGGTAAAAAAGCAAAAAACAAGTCAGAAGTTAAAGAGGAGACATTACAATTAATGCCACTGAACTGAAAAGGATCATGAGAAACTACTATGTACAATGACAACTCAACAAAGTGGATAATCTAGAAGAAATGGATAATTTTCTAGAAACATAAACCTACCAAGACAACATCATGAAGAAACAAAAATTCTGAATAGACCTATAACCAGTCAAGAGATTGAATCAGCCCAGGACCAGATGGCTTCTGTTGAAGATGATCCTGTCTCCCTGGGTAGCTTTGTAACTCTTGTTGAAGGTGACAATTTGACCGTAATCAGTTTATGGTACATTTAAAAATGGTTAAATGGTAAATGTTATGTGTTTACCACAATAAAAAAGAGAAAAAAAATGATTAAAGACATAATTAAAAGAATAAAAAAAAACTAGGGATATATAAAATAATAAAAGTATAGACTAAATAAGAGGACCACATAGAACTTTTAAAACCAAAGAATTTTGTCATTGCAATTTAAAACACAAAGGGTTGGTTAAATAGAATATTATGCTGAGCTGAAGAATGAATTAGTAAACTAGAAAACAAATCGTAGAAATTATACCGGAATGCAGCAGAGTGAGATGCAGAGATGGAAAATCTGAACAGTTCAGAGACATGGAGAAGATAATGAAATGTCTATATGTGTGTAATATAAGATCCCAAAGGAACAATAGACAGAATGTGAGAGGAGCTAAGTTTTAAGAGAAAAAATTTGAAGAGATTTGTTGAAAGACCTGATTACTCAGATTTAGGAAATACAATGAATTGTGAGTGGATTAAATACTTGTATATCCACAGCTGGACACAAGTTATTCAAATTGCATAACCCTAGAACCAAAATAAGGTCTTCTGAGCAAAGAAAAAACAGACCTTAATAGCAAGCAAAGAGATCTGCAAAGAAATAACAAACTTACAACCGATATCTCAAAAGCAAAATTAGAAGCCATAAGAAATGCAGTAAGATCTTCAAAGGGCTAAAACAAAAAAGCAAAGTAACGTAAAATAAGTTCTAGAATAGAGTTGAACAAGGAATATTTTGATGTCTGTTTATTTAAAGATGCCATTAAGTGAAAAGGTAAACCACAAATGAATGCTTATACTGATATAGGACTTGCATTCAGGATAGTTTAAAAATTCCTACAAATGTACAAGTGAAAAACAGTCAATGTGCTAGAGTAAAAGGGACAAATTTCTTCAATAGGCCTTTAACCAAAGAAGATGGCCAATGGCCAATTAACTTATGAAAATATGTTCATAATAAATCTTCATTTGTCTGTCTTGTTCCTTTATTGTTTTCTATACCACATAGCAGTTTTATATGCCACATAGCAGTGAAATTACATGGATATATAGATAATGTATTACAGAATTGCACACCTGAAACCTATGTAATTTTACTAACAATTGTTACCCCAATAAATTTTAATAAAAAAATCTTCAGTGAAATCCAAATTAAAACCACAATGCAGTCACCAAAATAATTAAACTTTTAAAAAATTGACCAGTATTGGAGAGTTTATGCTTCAACTGGAACTCTCTAAAGAAAAAAACTGTGTTTCAATAAAAAACTGTGCTTTATCTACAAGACATTCAAAAGTCATTTGATTGTAGCTTTTCTTCATCTTTAAGTTATTTTACAATGATGCATTGTCTACAGAGGGCATGCTCTTTCTGGTTATCTGATTCTATCCCTGTTTATTATCTTTGAGCTTTTCTGAACTCAAAACATGAATATGTTTTTTTTTTTCCTTTGGAGTCTTATTTAAACTGATTGTAACATCAGCCTGTTTCTCTCATAGAATGTTAAATAAAAAGTTTAATGTGTAAACTTAATGTGTAAATTTTTATATCTGTATGAGAGTCATAATTTTACCCTTTTTTGAAAGTTAGCTTTTAATTTCTTACACTGCTGGTGGAAGTACAAAATGTTAGCACTGACATAGAAAATTGGCAGTGTCTACATAAGGTGCACATTTTAACGTGCTACCGTGTTTCCCTGAAAATAAGACCTAGTCGGACAATCAGCTCTAATGCGTCTTTAGGAGCAAAAATTAATATAAGACCCGGTCTTATTTTACTATAAGACCCGGTATAATATAATATAATATAATATAATATAATATAATATAATATAATATAATATATATAATATAATATAATATAATATAATATAATATAATATAATATAATATAATAAATACAGGGTCTTATATTAATTTTTGCTCCAAAAGACGCATTAGAGCTGATTGTCCAACTAAGTCTTATTTTCAGGGAAACACGGTATGTATATATCTCTCCAAAATGTGTATATATGTGCATCAAGGACAGGTGCAATAATGTTCATATTAAGCCTTATTTATGGTAGCCTGTGACTGGAAACAATCCAAATGTCCAAAACAACACAGTGGTGAAATAAATTGTCATAATCAAACAATGAAACATATTCATCAATGATAATTAAGGCAAACAACATAAGCAAACAAATATAAACCCTCTGTAAAATATGAATCAATATTACAATTATAATGTGTAGTGAAAGAAGCCCCCTCCCCCAAAAAACAAACAAAAATAACTATATAACTTATTCCATTTAAATAAAGTTCAAAGCAGGCATATATAACCTATGGTGTTAGAAGTAACTGACCTTTGAGGACGATAGTTAGTTTTGGCTAGGGGAGTAAAAACTGAGATGGGGCATGAGGAAAGATTCTGGGGTGATAATCTATATAGATTGTCATCTATCTAGACATATCTAGATATGTATCTATATCAGTTTTATGTGCATTTCTCGATATTTGTTATACTCCTACAAAATGGTATCTATAATACCTGTATCTGTTAAAAAAGAGGGTAAAGTATAACTGTTTTCAGAGAAAGTATATTACCCAAGACTTTATCTGAAAAAGTAATAAAATATATCTCAGTAAGAAGAATATTATCCTTAAAAGGGAGGCATGACATGCAAGAAACAATAGTGGTTAATTTTTTAATATGATGGCTAAATCTATATAAGCATTAGTTAATTATGTTCATATTATGGAGTATACAAGCAAGGTAGGACTAAAATACAGAATAATAATAGCATATATGACAGGAGGAAGTTATGAGAATTAGATCAACCCCAATTGCACCTGTTAATTGCACCTGACCCTACATTTAGACTCTCATTTGCGCCTTCTGCTCCACTGAACTTCCTTAGCTTCCCAGGTTACTACCCTCCCTGAGACCATCTTTGTTTTCTCCCACCCACTGTCAGCTCCCAGGATGCAAGTCAGTGCCAAGCCCCAGATTCCCTATTTCTTGCTCAAAGAGGTGTGCTGGAAACGGGATGGTTATGAATACCAGCTTCTCTGGCAATCTAGAAATCCCATCGTGCTCTCTGCAATTTCCCACTTGAGCACTGGCACTGATTTCCTCTGAGAGTGCCAGGAAACGCTTTAGGGTTACACAGTCTTAACCACCTAAGCAGCTGCCTCCTCAGCGTGTTTTGCATTGTCGTTTTCTTTGTTGTTGTTGTTATTTACTTCTCACAGTGTCTGTCTATTGAGGTATTGAGGATGAAGGGACAACAATTCCACGCAGGTCAAAGAAGGCTTTCTTTGTTCTTAGTAAGACTAACTCTGCTGAAGTTCGTTCTCTGTGCTTAAATCATTGGCATGGCAACATCGCTGAAGCATTCTCGGGAGGAGTTGAGACTCCATTCTGCACACCCTGCCTTTGAGTTATTGATATGGTTTAACAGAACAGGTGGTCGAGCCTTTTGTTGATATCGTTCAGTAAGGCATGTATCCTTGTACTTTCCAGGGAATATTTGAAAGCCATATGTGAATAATTTTTGGACTTTGAGTGAATTTGTGTTGCGGTTCCCACCCGCTTATACAGATATCAAAAACTGTCTAGAAAATAATTCTGAAAATTCTTAGCTGCAGTCAAGTTAAGGTTTATAAATCAGAAATATATATTTCTTTTGTGGGGGTCCTCATCAAAACCTTGACGCAATATTGTCTTAAAGCTATCTTTTTTCTGTATTATTTTTTAATTAAATTTATTGGGGTGACATTGGTTAATAAAATTATATAGGTTTCAAGTGTACAATTTCTATAATACATCATCCGTACACTGCATGTGTGTTTACCACCCAAAGTCAAATCACCTTTCCTCATCATATATTTGACCCCCTGTAACCTTTGCTACCCTCTCCCTATTCTCTCTGGTAACCTCTATACTATTGTGGGTGTCTATGAGTTTTTGTTTGTTCCTTTGTCTTGTTCGTTTGTTGCTTTCGGTTTTACATCCCACAAAGGAGTGAAATCATACGGTTCTTGACTTCTCTGACTTATTTCGCTTGGCATGGTACATATTTTCAAGATCAATCCAGGTTCCTGAAAATGGCAGTATTTCATGTTTTCTTATCCTGATAGTAAACATTAAGGTAAATCATGCAAAATTTCAATTTCTATTTGACCACTTTGACTTATAAAAACAAATCAGATAGGAAGTTCAGTTCAAATAAACATGTTATTAATGGTTTATTCACAAATTTATATCATAGTATCATGATGATTTATATGTTGTTTACACATGCCTGAAATATTTTTCTAACATTACTTCTGAGGGTAGTGGCCAATTTTTAGGTGCAGAGTCTCTTTGTGGAATGAATTTAATTGCGAGAGAACCAGACTGAGAGAAGGAATTTAAAATTTTCCTTACATGGAATGTTGAAAGTTTTATTTTGCCCCTATGCCATGAAAAATAGAAAAGACAGAGGCTTGTCTGTTTTCTTCCATTTGGAATCCTTAGCACACAGAAGAGCTTGTGACTGGTAGGTAGTCAATAAGTATTAGCGTAAATGAGCAAATGAATGCTTATATTTTTATAGCTAGTGAATCTCAAAGACACAAAAAGAAACTATGTTAGTTGAGCACCTACTGCATTCTAGGACTGTTTTCCTTTTTAAAAGTTATTACAATTTCTTATCACAAAACTACTGTATATTTATTATAAAGTACCTCAAACATTCCAGAAATATGTAACTGAAGACCAAAGTCCACCTAACACAGTTTCCAAGGTTACCACTATTGACATGTGGCTATTCCCCTGGACTTTTTCTATCACATGTATTTACATACAATACATTTAAAGTCATCCTGAAAACCCAAATCCAAGCCATTGATTTGGGCTTAGTATTGCTTTGCTCCTTCTTCGTTGGAGACTATTTCTCTTTGCCCAATAGTGCCTCAGAAATGACGTGAAGGTTTGAGGACATACTTTATGAATAAGATCCAGAGAGCTGGTTCTCTCATCTTTCCTCACAATATGCCTAGGAGTAGGCATTATTAATCCCATCCTTAGTGAAGAAGCTCAGAGATATTAAGGAACTTGCCAGAGGTCACACAGCTAATTGAACATTTGGGCTTACTTCACTAAAATACCTTGTGCACCCCGGATCTTGGCTCATCTTTTCTATATAAGAACAAAATTCAAAATGAATGGAATTTAATTGTTCTAGACATCCAGAATTAGTATTATACTGTCCACTTACATGGAATGGTTGAGTAAAGTTTGTTTCACATTTGTCATCAATTAAGAATGGTGTTTGAGACAAATTCAAATGTCAACATTTTAGTTTCATTTAAAATCATCAAACAAAGGGAAAACACCAATGGACCAGTTTGGTGGGATAAAAGCAGCACCCAGCACCAGTACAGTGGAAATAGTATGTGTAGTTGAAAACTTATGTCACACTAGCATAAGTTAAAATATTAAAAATTATCTTCAGAGGAGAAACATTTAAATTATATCTACTAAGAAAATATTATAAAATCAGTAATAAAGTAATAGGATTAAAAGGTTAAAGGATGCAAAGATTTATCTAGAGACCCAGGGCTTTGCAATTTCTCCTCTAACTGGTCAAGGTTTTATTTCGGTTCTTAAAGGAGCATTGAAATTCTTTATTAACAACCATAGTGTAAAAAATGTGAAAACATTTATTTGTAAATAAAAAATAACTTAATTTGCTTCTGCATGTTTTAGAAATGCCAGTAATGCCGGGGTATCTGCTAGCGTGAGAGCTAGTTTGATAAAAGAAAGGATACCAGAGGCTATTATAGAAGAAAAACGGTGACACCTAAACCTTTAGAAACAGAAAGCTGTAGGAGGCTGCCTAATCATTTGTCTTACAAACAGAGCATATGTTCACATACTGGTGTGTTATAAACCTGAAGGCACCAACTGCATTTGTCACTAACTCCAACCCAATATTTGTTTTCAATCATTTCTAACCCAAGAGGCCTAGATGATACAAACCCAATTTAAAGGCTAACAAAATTGTCTTCCCCTCTCTGGATTGCAACGAGTTTTATACCTCACATAAACAGGGAGGCCTTTATTGTCTCTCTGATCTGGCAGCTCTTATTTCGTTTCAACTTTTCAATAAGACTCTGAAAACAATTGTACCAAAGATTTAGATGTGTTCATGATGCCCAGTTTGTAGAATCGGTTTGTGTTTCCGCTATCTAACTTACACCGCAGTCGTTTTTGTTTTTATTTTTTGGTGCAGAAAGAAACCACAAGTGATCTGCCAGACGTGAAAATGCATACATCTGAATTAGTAATGGGAGCAAAGCAGTAACCCTTTCTAGGACGCGCCATGGCATGAGATCCTGGGCAAGGATGTGGCACCTGAGGCCTCTGCAAAATCCAGTTTGGGGAGTTTCCCCAGCTACTCAGTGCGTCAGTTTTCCTTTCTCTAAAATGAGGCTACAGCTACCTATCTCATGGTGCTACCGTGAGGATTAAATCACAGAATACAACACACAGATTGATTGCACCATATGTGTGAATTTCCTCCTCTGTGGATGTCCATTTGATGAGCTTCCACGTGACAAAAATACAGTGTTGACCTTTTCCTTTCCCTGAGTGGGATATGGAGTAGAAGAATCTGGATTTAAGCCGCCCAGGGTTTTATGCTTGCCAAAATAAATTATAGAGATAGTTTGGCTCTACCGAAATTGGGTCCATTGCTGTCATTTTCCTCTCAGATTCCTCTCATCTGTCACAACACAGTAGTTATGAAAAATGAAACCATAAATTCAATTTAGAGGACAATTTGCAGCTAATCTTTGGAGTAATTCCAGTGTGAATAATGCAGCAATTTGGATGCATGGTCGGTCAATTCAGTCCTGATTTATTAGTATTTAAGAAATCTTTCTTTCATTAATGATAATTACTAAACAAGAGAAAATAATTTCTTCAAAATTATCTACCTTCATATCAGTGCTTTCAGTTCTGAAAAATGGCTACAATGTTTGCTAAAAGTATGATGACAAATATAAGCTTTTGTATTTTTATTTAAAGACACAAGATGTGTTTAGATTTTGAGCAATAATTCTTTCTAGCTCTTGTGTGAGCTGCTCAGCCCTTGGTATATCCGCTTTTTTTTTCCCCCCTCATATGACTCTCATTAGAGTTAACATTTTGAATATCTCAGCAAGAAGGACCCTGGGATTTGCTATTGATTTCCCACACTCCTTACGCCTTGAAGGATGTATTAAAATCTAGCTGCAAAAAGAATGACATTTTTGTTCATGTCTAAGATTCTAGTTAATCTGAGAATTTTTCCCTAGTTATTAAAACTCTACCTTCTGACACATCCAATATACTCTGAGTCAGTGAACTTCCAAGCATATGTTGAAATAGAGGGTAACATCACATTAAAATACATAAAGAGCTTTTCTCAGAAATTGTTTACATCATTTTCTGTATTTTAATGCATGGGTTTTAACTGTTAAGTGTTGAACTATAGCAATAGGTATTTCAAAACAAAGCAAAGCAAAACAAATATAATGCCTAAAAACATTTTTTTTTCCACCTCATTCTAAAAAATAACTGAGTTTTCATTCATCCTCCCGTCTCCATTTAGTCTATCTAAAAGTCAGGGCCCTGAATCCTCCAGGTTTTGTATTATTCCATGAGTCAGGGACTGTCCTGGGTGAATAAAATCCCCTTCAATTTTGGAATTTATTAAAATGAAGTAGATAAACAAGAGGTGTGTGATGGCCCCAAGGCTGTGGTGGTGGGCCATGCCCTCAGAGGCTTCAATAATGCACGGACGCACCGGAGGCATGTAATTGAAGACACCATTGTAGTGCCGGTCCAGGGGCATTTTGGGTAGGATTGTATGTCATTCTCTGTATTGTGATCTAAATTGCCAACTGATCAGCATTCCCACGGAATTTCTGCAGAGATTACATATTTGTAACTTTTCATATGTAGTACATTTTCAATAAACAACGAACACAATCAAGGATTGGAAGGGGGAGAACACATTAGCATTATATTTAGGGTTTAACTTCAAGTGACATGAGTTGATGGGGCTAAGTCCAAAAGATTCCTTAAAAAAAAATGAACTAGCTTTAGGGCATTTGTGGCACCTGTTAGGCTCCTTAGAGGGCAGGTATGCTTTCCCCCTTGTTGGAATTATGCTCCTGAAGGCAAATTCGAAATTTTCTATCTGAAGCGATAGAAGACCCTTAAACTTGACCACCCCACACATTTGTTTGTTTGCTATCCTGCTACAATTCTTTTCCGTTTGTTGTCTCTTCTTGACTTTCTAAAATGAGGTTAGGGGTTGAGGTTAAACCCAGAGCAGCAAGGAGAGGAAGATGCCAGTGTGTGTTCCAGAGTGTCTTGACCTCAGCTCCCGTCGTTTTTCACCTGCCTTAACTTAAAGGTCAGTTCTCTTATCAGCTGATGTGACAGGGCTGGTAGAGTCCTACAGTCCTGTCTTCATTTCCTCCTCCAAACAGCACAGCTTTAAAAAACTTCCCACACAGCTACATCTTTATATCTGTGTTCTCTTCACTTTCGTACTGTGACAATGACATACAATTCTATTACAGGACATGTTTTTTTTTGGTTCTCGGCTTCTATTATACTTAATTTCTTGAAGAATGTTTTGTTGTAATTCCTAACTTCTCTGTTTAGATCGGAAGCATAGTTTTGTTATTTTGTTTTAATTTTGTTATCCACAAAAAACGACTGGTGGCTGAAAACTTAGGTGTTTACATTTTCCATTATATCAGAAGGAAATACTTCTTCATAAGATTTTTCAATATATGACTCAACTGTCTACAGCCTCCCTGAGGCTGAAGATCCCTTCGTTAAGGCGGTGGGGTTGGGGGTGGGGATATTTGGATGAGGAGGATTCCTGGCCAATCAGAGCACTGGTGAGGCTTTAAATTTGGTCCAGACCCTTCAGGTGGGCCTTCTCTTCCTGGGACTTGTGAGAAGCTGGTATGTCTTTGTTTCCTTTTGGCCTACAGTATTTCCATTAACTTAAATCCTTGGGTACCTGAGTAGTTTTATGAAGCATTATTTACCTTAGCTGAAATCCTGTGGACTTATTTTATTTTTAAAGTGGCGTTTAACATGTCTACTTACTTGGTTAGCTAAGCTTGGCTCCTTTTAAAGTGAAAATGGTTGTGTGTTTGGTCTAACTCTTTAAAGTAGTGCTTTCTTTTCTTGCCTATTCTAGTGTTTGTGTTTACTCAGAGAAGTTCAAAATGCTCATATTGCGTCTTGCGTTTAATTTTTCTGAGCCTTTTAGGTAAAATAAATCATATTTGCGTTCCTCCAAAAAAAGACCCAGGCGTCTGTACTGTTCCCAAACATTATCCCCTTTTTGTCAGAGCTAACTGGGTCGTTATTTGTGTTTCGGTAGCGCTTTTTCTTATACCTTTATCATTATACTTATTATATGTGTTAATTTTTGGATTTCCTCTAAATTTTATTGAGTTTACAAACACGGTATAATTCATATTTGAGCACCTGCAGCTCATACAGTGATACATAGCAGGCAGTCAATATGTTTGTTCAATTGAGTTTAATTTTGCATGTCTGACAGCTCCCAGGTGATACCTATGTTGACCCCTTCTCTTCTAAGTGTGTGGTCTATGAATCAGGAAAAGCAAGATCATCAGAGAGCTTGTTACAAATGCAGAATGGCCAGCTCCACGCAGACCTACTGAAACAGTGTGCATTTTTCCAAGATCCCTGAGCAATTTCTGGAAATTCAAGGTTTAGAAAAACTGTTATAGGTCTGTAAATTCATGGTTCTACAAGCGCGGTCCCTAGACCAGCCGCATTAAAAGCACCTGGGAACTTTTCAAAAAGGCCTAATCCTCTATGTACTGAATTAGAGACACTGGTGGGGCAGTCCAATAGTAGCGAGATCTGCAGGTAATTCTGACGTGTGCGGAAGTTTGAAGTTCAAAATATCCACTTTCCCAGCCTCTCTTAGAAAAATAAAGACTATCAACCAACACCTGTGCTGAACTATGATTAATGCAAAGTAGATTCATGGCATCAATTATATGAGTGACTGAAATATTTATTTACCTCACATAGCAACTATACATCTGGTCAATGAAATAATTGATGCAAATTTTAGAATGAAAATGGAATTATATATGAGTAAAATTTAACAAGATACATATCCATTTATTTTGACTCAGAAATAATTCATAGTGTTACAGTTGAAAGGAGTGTTAGAATCATGTTAGTCCCAGCTATTCATTTAACAAATGAGAACTGGGAGGCTGACAGTTTAAATTATTTTCCCCATATGAGAGAGAAACAACATCTAGACCAGTGATTTCTCCAGTTTACTATTTTGCCTAGAAATATCTTCAGTTAATTTTATTTTTTCTAGCCTTTATTTTTCCTGAGTGAGCTTTCAGTTCTAGGAAAACATCGTAACTTGGTGGAACTTGGAGACTTTGTGTAGGAGTACCCTTATCCTGCAGATGAGGAAACTAAGGTGTTAGGAAGCATTGAGTGCTTTCATATTACTGTATGGTTGGGACAGTATGAGCAAAATAAATGGCATGCTGTGGACATAGAGAATAATATTATAAAAATATAAATATATGTTTTTATAGCTCCATTCATTCTTCATATTCTTCAAGGGCAGTAGAGCTAGAGCTGCTTATCTCTTATGGTGGAACCCTGTGCTCTCATTCAAAGGATAATAAAACCTGTTGTCTCTGGAACATGACACTTGCCTTCCTCTCCGCTTTCCAGTGAGACTTTATGAAGTTGAAGTCTCTGTCTCTCTCTCTTCCCTCTCCTCCTTCTCTCCCCGACTTTCCTCTCCAAAGGGTGGCAGCTGAAAGGACAGCATATAACTATTATCGACTCCAAGATTTATTGATTCCTCTTTTGTGAGGGGGAAAATCCCTGTAGTATGCATAGGATGCGTCTGGTTCTCTGCCTTGCCCTTGAAGGAGGAAAATGGGGCTTGAGGACCCAATGTGGTTATTGCTTTGAGTAGTAATAGAATCAGAGACCTTGTGTTTGTTTTTAGGGTTGTACAAACAAACATATATATTAAAAATGTATCAGAAGGCTCACAAATGTGAGGTGACCCACCTGAAACTCAAGGAAAGCTGTCTCTCTTTTGCCTGTCCTGTTCTAGGATTAGTCTGTTGTCATTTTTCTTGGGCTTTATCTGTAAGCCTACTCTTCTATTTGACAAAGTGCGTAAATAGTTAAGCAAACATTTAGACTATTTGAATCATGCGGTCAACAAGCCTGGTTAATTAAAAAAATTAGAATTATTTTGTTTTTTAAACAATTAATGGGTTTCAAATCATCCTGTTGACTGAGGTTCAGTGAGACCAAGGTTTTTCCTCTCATCTCTGCTACTGTCTGACTCATAAGCCTCAGTTTGTTTATATGTACAATGGGGATAATATTTACCTCATATGAGTATTGTAAGAATAAATTAGATAATAAATGGAAAACAGTGTAGTGTTTGATCCATTGTGAACTATCATAATTCTAGTTGTACACCTTCATGTTTCAAATAATGTAACTGAAGTCTCAAAGTGGTTTCCCAGGAGTACTATAGATAATAAGAGGGAGAGGAAAGAATAGAACCTAATATTGGGCTTATTGTTCATTGTTATTTTTCTGTAATAGTCTTTTTCTGCATAACTGGCCAAGCCTTCCTTTTGGGTTTGTAGGGGAAGAAAAAGTTTCTTAGGGTTCCTCGCTGGGTCTGGAAATTAAATTGAAAAAGACAAACAGGAGAAAAAGCATACATATGTACATAATATGAGTTTTACGTGACACAGGAACCTTCAAAAGGAAATGAAGACCTGAAGAAACAGTTAAACCTGAGTATTATTCTGATAGGTTTGATGAAGTGGGGGTTGCGGAGAAACATGACGGGGCAAAGAGTATGGGGGAACTGTGCCAGACTAGGGGAAACTGAGCAAGCCCTGTTCGTTAGATACTTCTCGACATCCCTCTGTCTTAGAGATGAGGATATAGTTCCTTTCAGGTATAGGGAGGGCTCATCTCCTATGAGAGTTTTTTCACCTGCTTCAGGAGCTGATAGTGACCTTCTTGGTACTGTTGTTTTCCTAAACTCCTTCAGCTTAAAATATTTAGTATACCAGGATGCCATATTTTGGGGTAGCATGATCTGAGCCCACCAGATCTAATATTAAAGAGTAATGGAGACAGATGTTTAGAAGTATGGTTCATGAGTACAAATATAAATGTGGTATTCAAATGCGGAAGGTAAAAATGGTTCTTGGCATCTTAGTTATGATTAGGAAGGTGTTCCCAAAGAGAAGTGGAAACAAAAGTGGAAAAAGAGGCATTTTTGATAGATAAACTAAGAGTTCCGTTGGACTAAAATTAAGATTTGACTGTTGGTCTTATAGGCTCCATTTTAATTACCTGAAAGATTAGGCTGAATCTCATTAATTTGTCATTTAAGGAGGTACATTGATGTTTTTTGAACCCTAAAAATTGGAGGAAAATTAACCCCTCATGTGGTTGATTTTCTCATGGTTTAAGGTATTAGAGTAGAAACTTTCTATCCAAGTCTGTCCTGATATGTCTTTAGTTGAGTAATCAAGAGTATCAGATAAAATGTAGAATCATTAAAAATGATACACAAATGTCTTAAATTATTTTAATTTACAACATATGGTGTATTCACTCATATTTGAATGAAACATCAAGGACTGTTTGTTGCTTTTCCTTTTCCTGGCAAAAAACATGTTCAGACGGAAGACATTAATGATTGTGAGTTTGGTTTCACTCTCTTTATGGTGTAATGTGAATTTAGAAACACTTGTGATACAATCCAAGGGTAGGTTTTTTATAACTATTAGTGTCTTACAATGGCTTCGCTGTACTTAATTTGACAGTCTTTTGTTTTTTTGTATAGCTCACCTTTTTTGAGGAATTTTCCAAAGCATTTCGAATAGATACCACAAAGCAAAAGATTTCTATTTTATGCTCATATTTCATCAACTTATATTTTATTAAATTACATAATTAAAATTTCCATGAATAGGTCTGAAAACAAAGATAATTGAATTAGTAAATAAAAAATTCAGGTGGAAAGAATAACATGTGCACTGGTGTATTAGGCAAGAGAGAAAGATGATTATGATTAACTGTTTTATTCACTAATGTTTTCTTGAGAGTTGATGAAAAGTCATAATTTTAGTACAAGTTCTCACATAAAAGTTTTTCAATGCCAAAATCTAAATATTTTAAGCTTTAAAAGCATTCTCATTGTTGATATTTAAGCTGGCAGGCTTATAAACACATGGGCGTAGACCCCTGCAATCAACCTCACAAGCACTTTTACAAGATAATATTGTTGAACTTGGGCATTGAAAAAAAATTTTCTTTGGATATTAGTCCTAAAATATGTATGATTTTTGTTAAGTCCTAAGGTAATTTAAGGAATAGTCCAAATTAATCAATGTTGTACACTGACAAAACGTATGCTTCATACCATCAAATTCACATATTAGAACATTTTCCCTGGGGCTGGCCTAGTGGCTCAGGCGGTTAGAGCTCCAAGCTCCTAATGCCGAAGGCTGCTGGTTCGATTCCCACATGGGCCAGTGGGCTCTCAACCACAAGGTTGCCAGTTCAATTCCTCAACTCCCGCAAGGGATGGTGGACGCCCTGCAAATAAAATTGAACACGGCACCTTGAGCTGAGCTGCCGCTGAGCTCCCGGATGGCTCAGTTGGTTGGAGCGCGTCCTCTCAACCACAAGGTTGCGGGTTCAACTTCTGCAAGGGATGGTGGGCTGTGCCCCCTGCAACTTGCAACGGCAACTGGACCTGGAGCTGAGCTGAGCCCTCCACAACTAAGACTGAAAGGACAGCAACTTGGCTTGGAAAAAAAGGCCTGGAAGTACACACTGTTCCCCAATAAAGTCCTGTTCCCCTTCCCCAATAAAATCTTTAAAAAAAACCAAAAAACAAAAGTGAAATAAAAACTTTCAAAAAAACCAACAACATTTTCCCTGACAGTGATTTGAATCTTCTTCAAACTAGGTTACTCTCAGATTTATTAAAAAAAAATAAGTTTCTTCAGTTTTAAATCATGTAACTATAGAGTTAATTAGTATCCATTTCATAAAAGTATTGAGATGATTAAACAATGATCTCTATGTGTCTTACAGATAGAAATTGCAGACCTCAGTGATGAAATTTATAAATTAGAATTGTTCTAACCCGTCACCTTTTGGAGACAAATTTGAAATACCGGATGGGTTAAGTGTGATGGCTTATGAATAGAAATGGAAAATAAATTAAAAAAAAAAATCCATGAACCCATTCTAAATTGCTTAAAGAAAATAATTATAGGTTTATTCATTTATAAGAAAAACATTTGTGGAATGATTATATCATGTGATTTGCAACCAAAGGAGTGAGATGCAAGGAAAAACTCTTAGTGTGACACATTAACTATGTAGTTATATAATCTATGAAGTCTAACAGAAGAAAGTATTTCAACTAAATTTGGCAGTATCTAGAAAACAGTAAAAACAAAGTCAAAACTGGGGTCCATTGATGCCGTTGTAATAATGAGGAAGAAAATTAGGTCACTGGAAGGAACGTGCTAGAGGTAAAATCCTTAAAGAAAAGTCTAATCTGAATTGAATGCAAAGTATCCTACCATTAGGGTAGCATTCAAGAAGGAGGTTCTAATCGTTACGCATAGGGCACAATTGTTGGAGGAACAGGAGTTTTTAAATCCATTACAGGATTCCTGAATCTGTTACAGGATCACTGTTTACAGCTTTTAAAACAGAATTGGGAGAGGTTTCTGAAACTACCTTCAGGCAATGTGGGTTCCCTGTGTTGTGTACGTCGTTGGCATTTAAAACAAGCCTCAGTCAATCTTGCAAGAGTTCTGCTAATAAACTCTGAGGTTGAGTGCGATGTAAAGTCACAATCTGTACAAAAAGGAGCATTGATATATTTACGATATTGGCCAGTATAGTGTTTTAAATGCATTTGTCTCCCCTTGTTTCTAAGATTTTTGGATTCAAAGACCTGATTATTTCTCACCATGATAAGCACCCAGCTCTGTGCAAGGCAGGCAGTCTGTAAATAATGTAAATTTGCAAAAAATATTGCAAATTTTCGGATTTTTAAAAGATATTTAATCATGGCAACCTCATTTCTATTTTGTTGTTGTTGTTATAAGTAAACAAATAGGAAAAGAAAATTAGTAAATATAATCCAGTTTTGAGAATTTGGAAGAACTTTCAGTTACTCAATTCAGAAGGTCTCTACCATCAAATGCTTTGTACCCAGTGTCTCCAGTTTTAAACTTTGAATTCCGTGAAGGTGTGAGACCTAGATACAGGAAAGGTTTGAGGAGTTTTCTTAATTCTGTGTTCTTGGCCGTTCTGTTGATCTTCCTCAAAATGACAGTGACGCCCCAGCTGCGGAGAAAGGGAGTCGAAGGAGTCATATTGGGTGTGGAGGAGGCCAGCTGGGAGGACAGAGGGCACTGGGCACTCACTACAAGCTGACGGAATGACTGATGTTGGTGCAGCAGTTGCAGATGGAAACATGATGGAAACAATAGTGGCACAGGCAGCAGTGGCTTCAGAATTTGTAGTTTATTGTAATTTATAGGCAGTGCTTGAATGTTGGCTGCCCATGACGCGAGTGGCAGAAGAGGTGGAGGGATTGAGAGATTGGTGATTCAGGGAGGACAGGTGCCAAAGGAAAGAGAAGGAGGATACTATGGAATGAGGTAATCGAGACACAGGTTGCTTCTACCCAAGGTGGTACCCTAAGGACTCCAGTATTATTTTCATTATTGGAAATGACTCTTGAATACAGAGCGTGAGTGGGAGGCATATATTTTAGAGACTGGTTTTAATGCACAGCTCTGCAATGCTTCTGGGGCTTCCCTATGTAGGAACAAAGACTATTACACAATTCAAACTATTTACGTTGTTCACAGGCATCCTTTTCTCCACACCTCTTCCCCATCTCACTACTCCCATCGCTCAGGTTGTCCATCTCTATGACTAGAAGGATTATGAAACACTCTTTTACTTGAGTTTGAATCTGAAAAAGAATGCACCAAAACCTGACTTTTGCTTGAAAACTGAGTTTCTTCTTTGGCCACAGTCTGATGCACAGTCAGCTACATCGTAGGAGATAAAAGCGTTTCCCTCATTTCCAATTAAGTAATTGGAGGAAGAAAGCATTGATGAGTACAGATCATTCAACTCCTTTTGTGAGCACCTAGATGAGCCAGGGCTCGTGAATGTAAGAATTTGCAAGATTTCTCTTCATTTGATTTGCTGTTTTTTGGATATTCCTTTTATTTCTTTCTGGTAAGTAGTAACAAATCCCTGTAAAATGCAAGAGGGCTTGCACAGACAGAACAGATAACTGAGAAAACGCTGTGTAGGGTCTTGTTCTGGAAGGGTCTCATTCTATAACTTCCTTCTTCCTCTGCTTGGAAAATACTAGGACTCATTCCCTGGAAATGTGGTCTGTTGCCATCCTAGGAATAGTGTTTTATTAAAAGATAGAGAAAGATACAAAAGGTGCTATTCTGGGACACTTTATAACTAACCTATCACCATTCAAGATATACTCGGTAAAGTTATTAATGACTTCAATTTATTTTTTATTTCTCTAAAGAAACTTTTTGTCAAATATGAAATGGGAGTAATAGATCTGGTTGCAAAGATTACTCATGCTTTCCTTGACCATATGAAGCGTACAAGAGCTGTAAAAACAATCTTAATCTGTTGGGGAGGCTAAAATGCCTCTGCTATGTGGTCTATCCAAAGCTGCATCAAGAAAATAATACATTATGCAATTTCTAAGGACTATTTTAAAACCAAAGGTCCAAAGAAATTCATGCCACCGCTGTTCTTGCTATTTGATCTTCTTTGTTGGTTTCCCTCCAAGGTCTTATGAAATGCTTTTCTCTTTCCTGTTTTCTTTCACCCACAGATGATTTTTTTTGTTAGGAAATCCTGCTCTTTATCATGATTATGAAGCTTTTACATTTATGAGACTATTGCTTTGCTCTCTGAGGTTAGTTAGATGGCCCCCTGGCATAATTTAATCATAGGCTTGAAGATATCATATTGTTAACCATCCATCTTCATCAATAGACTGGGGGCTTGATTTCTTTTCCCACCAAGCACAGTGCCTGGCATAAAGGCTGTGGTTTTGAACCCTTTGGTAAATGGATGACAGTGTTACTTGCGACTGTTCTGGAAACTTTCACAGAATATGAACAATTTTCAACTCTTTCAATTGAGTAATACGTATGTAACAATATGATTTTTGCTCTTCTACAAGTTTGTTGGCTTAATGATAAATGTTTATTGGTGATGTCATCAATGACAAAGTCATCAGAATAAGGAATGAAGAAGCACAGACCTCCTTGCAAGAGAAGGATGGGTAATAAGCTTCTGTTTCCTATTGAATTACATATTGTACAAACACAGAACGCATATTTATATGAATAGGAAAACAATTTCTCTTGTTTAGACAGGTAAAAATAAGATTTCCTTCACGGTGGAGACATAGTCATTGCTTTTGGTAGAATGCATAACCCTTGTTTTACAAACCCTTGTGTGTATATATATATGTGTGTGTGTGTGTGTGTGCACACACACATATATAAATTATTTTTGTTATGCATTCTTTTTATTTCATTTGCAATTTTCTAAGTGATTCATTACAGACTCTTAAATTGATTCACTTGGGTAGCCTATCAAACTTTCCACTGTGCTTACATTGTTCTGTGACATATATTTCTTTTTTTTTTTTTTCTTTTTCTCCCTACCCTGCCCAATCCCATCTCAGCACTAGAAGAATGCTTTATAACCACCAATCCATGGTGGTTATTAGTAGGCCGCTGAGTTAACTTGGCATTTCATGTTTATTTTTACGTAAAGGAAGGATAGCATTTGTTGTTATTGCCCTGCTTATGTAATTCTTGTGCTTAAAGTAAGTTATTTTTTTGTTTGCAGGTCTCAAATTTTGTGAGTTTATCCATTAAACAGACATGGAACAGGTAATGGGTATTGAACTGTGATTTGTGCATCCTTCATACCCTGTTGATTTTGAGATAAATCAAGAGTCCATTTCCTCATTTTATGAGCAAGCTACAAATCTGATTTACAGAAATAAGTAAACAACAAAAACAATTTACACGACATTTTTTTCTGTTACACCACTGAGCTGTTTACATGCTAATATTGTCGCATTCTAACCAGTTCTTATATACGATATTAGCGAAACTGGCCTACAGAAGTATGTTGGGAGTTACATACTGTTATGTATAAAACAATGGAAGGCCTGTGATGCAAAGGTCCGTGCTTAGCTTTTTATTCCTCTTGCCAACAGATCGTGGGGAGATGGTGCATGCTCAAAATATATTTGGAGAAAATAAAAAATGCAACCTGTAATTAATGATTCTATAGGGAAATGCATTCTACTTTCCAGTCTTGAAAACTCTTCTCATTTATATTTATATACATATGTGAAATTTCTTTAGCAATAAGAAATAGTAGTTAATTTTTTGAACAGCTATTGTATGCTAGGCAGTGTCTAGGTGTCATGTATAATTTCTTCAATCTTTCAGTTGTTTGAGGTCAATTTTATCCTGTTTATAGATGAGGAAAATGAAAGAGGAAAGTATATCTGAGTCCTATAAAAGGGCTTTCTCCATTTGAGATTGTGTAAGTGTGGCTCTGTTAGAAGTTAGGTGAGAGATGAGATACGTTTTTATGCTTTCTGGTTCTGTGAAACTACTGTTCAATTAATCTACACCTGACTTAGAAAAATGTCTAATGTTTTTCAAATAAATGGAATATAAAATGGAGCTAAAATGAATATTTTAGCAATTAAGTAAAGGTATGATGATATATATATATATATATATATATATATATATATATATATATATATTTGTATATATTTTTTTCTCTTACTGGAAAGGTTTATTGCTTTAAAACACCAAAGAAAATAAAAATGTAAGCTATGACAGACCAAAGGCCAGAACAACCATGATATTATTTATTAATGCAGTTTCAAGGCAACTAGCACTATGGAGTCTGTTTTCCCAGATAGCAATATTACTATTTAATCTGCTATTATAAATTTAAGAGTAAACATTAATAGTTTATACCATTTGATTAAAATGGAAATCACTCCAAATCTTCAGGGATTGTCACCCATTTCTTGTTTACAGATTCATGAAACCTGAGCAGTTTCCTTTTAATACAAGAACAGTGGCTTTTCTTAAAAATCACATCAATGACCTGTAGAGTGTTTCTGCATAGCTGTCAGGTAGGGTTGGGTTGAAAAGAGGCAATAGACGACAAATGAAATCCTTTCCTATCAATTATTGGTGTCACAAAGAAGAGAGGATAATGAGGGGCCAGGAAGGAGGATGGGGAAGCAAGTACTCCTGGTGTTTTTAAAATCCAAACACTACTATTTTCTTTACCACATTAAAAGTATATTTTTATTCACTTGGGTGAATTATTCAATTACATTTTTATATAATTCATTGATTACAGAAACAAGAAAGAAAAAAGTAATCAGGTAGCAAAATGACGTTGATTATTGGCTATTTTGTGATAGATTAACTTTGTCACAGTATCATTCAGTCTCCATCTGGTCCGTAACTGCGAGAGGCATGTTTCTCCATGAGAAGGTCTTTGGTGGAAACACATGGCCCAGCTACAGCACCTCGAAGGGCTTCTTGCTGGGTCATGTTTATCTGGGATTCTCTTTCCAGCTGCCATGAGACATGTCCTGTCTTCCTACTCATCAGTTGAGAAGTGACTTTGGCAGCTTAGTGATAGAAACCTAGACTCAATTAATAAGCAACACTAATAAAACTAAGGCAATAAAAGCATATCCCAGATATTAGGGAAATTCAATATTTAATGGCTCGTATACATGTACGTTGATGCTGTGCTTTTTACGTAAAGGAAGAAAGAAGGAAGAATCCTTCCCAACAGGAAGTCTTGCTTGTAGTGGGATTTGTACTTATCCTTTTAGGAAGGGTGTTGGTGACTTCTGTTACAAACAACAGTTCTTCTTCCCATCTTAAGAAAGAAACAGGAAGGAAGGAAGGAAAGTAGAGAGGTGGAAGTACAGAGCAAGAGAAGCAAGGAGGGCAATCACTGGACCCCACTTCGCTCTAGCAGCTACTTTGCTTGGCAATCTTTCGAAATGTCTGTAAGAATTGGCTACATTTTTTATTATTCCCTTTCACCCTTCATTTTGATTTCTTCTACCTTCTATTGCCTTTTGATTATCAGTGGGTATCCCAATAAGTTTATGAAGTGGCGTTTTAATTTTATAGGCTACGTAGGAAACAGGCTCAGGGGAGTTGATTGTCTTGCTCAGGTCACTAGTTTGTACATAGTACTGTGAGATTAAAACAGGCTTTCCACACTAAACCACGTGTTGTAAAATCTCATTTCAGTGTCTTCCTTTATCTTTAGTCGTTGGTGTGGGGTTAAAGCCTTCTGTGCTCTCTGCTACACCTGTGTTTTTCTCGTTCCCTCTCAGTGACGCTTTATGAGGACCCTTGGTATAGCCAGTTAGATAAGAATTCCGAAAGCTACCACTTACTGGATGGTGTGCCTATTATGCGCTAAATGCTGCATATACATTTAAACTTTACCACAATGAGACAAGTCAGGGCTAGGCTGAGTCAGGCAGGCTAACTGGCTCCCCGTAAGACAATATTCTTTGAGTATTTGTTCAGCATTGAATTACATGGGACAATGAGCTCCAAATAAGGAATAGGCACAGAAACACTACCCCCTAAGGTGCACTTTTAAAACAAAAGCTCTATAATTTCTTCTCTCAAAACAGTCAAGGGATGTCAGTTTTATGTTGCACGGCCTTTATCAAGACGGGGTAGGAAGTTGCTGTGTCTCACTACACTCTTTCCCAATGCAAATGGCTAAAATGCTCCTTCTAACCACGCATGACATCCTTTCTTCAAGGAGTTTCTAGAAATGCAGTGTCTTTATCTCATCATATTTAGGGGATGTTCTCTGACCCCGTACTAATCGGTGCTATGGATTTTCTGACCCTCATGACCTAACTTTAAACCTTCACTGATAATTGCATTCTTATTTTCATTCAATGGAAACATGCCAGCGTTCAAACTCAGGTGGGAGGTCAAATGCCATCTTTGTCTTTCTAATACTTCTCCTCTTTGCTCTTACAGTTCATAACTTATATTCTAAGTGTTTGATCTTCACCCATCTACTTTTGTGACAGAAGTTATCTTAGGGATTAAATGATAATCAGTTGGTCTCCTTTCACTCTTTGCCACTCTTTCTTTCCAGGAGATTTTCACTGCCTCAGTTTTCTCTCCTAGCAATGGTCTCTCAGATTTTTATTTATATCAATCAATCAATCAATCAATCAATAAACTTTCTTGAAAGATGCAATTCTGCATTTCCAGCTGCTATTGGACATTTCCATGTAAACACCCGACCTTGACAGCATGGATGTTTTCTCAAATTGGCCGCTGCCTTTGCCCCAGCTTAAGCCAGTTTCCCTTCCATCCATTTTACCACTCCCGGTACAAACCAGGATTTAGTGATTGTTGCTTCCCTTTGGTTTAATTTCCATCAAGGCTGCTTTATTTTTATCATGTCTGCTTCCATAAAGCTAGTCTCTTACCTCTTAATGACAAGACTCTTAGGAGAGGTTCTAACTGATCTCTCTGCCTCCATCCCTTCCTTCCAATAGCACATTTTCTATGTTCTTATAGGATTAGCCTACTGAAAACTTAATTTGTATCTATCACCTCTCTGTTGACAAAACCCCAGTATCTTCCTCTTGTGGTAGACTAAAAGCCACACTCCTTGGTACATCTAGGAATGCTCAAAGTTACTTAATTTTTTTTTTCTCGTTTTGTTCTCTTAAGAACATTTTGTTCCACTTTACTCATTGATTCCCAACAGACTGGTTGTTAGTATCGCCCACCTGCCTGGATGCCTCTTTTCTTTTTTTCATCTACCTACTCTTAGTCATTTTCAAGACAAAAATTTAGTATTACTTCTTCCATGGTTTCTTCACAGACATCCCCGCCAGGAAAGGATCTCACTGTTTCCCAGACAACCCCAACTTCAGCCAGATCTTTATGTAGCCAATAAATTCAACCACAGCTCAGTCATTTCCAGCTGTCTGTAGGTCAATACCTATCAACATGACAGGCAGAATTGATCAGGGAAGTATCTCCATTTGTCATTAAGACAGGCAAAATGACTTGATCATTCATGACCACTCATGATCCAGTCACTTTAGTGGTGAATACAGAGCCTGTCTCAATGTTGTCTTCTTTCAGCTTTAGCATCCAGCTCCAACCTTTGAGGTGGAAAAAAAGGGAAGATGGTAACCACTGTCTGCTTCATACTTTGTTTTCAACTACTCATATGTCACATGCATTTTTGGGTATAATTATAAGTCTCAAATTTGTTGTTGTTGTTGGCATAAAGAGATTACAGTTTAAAAAAGACATTTCTTTTTGGTTGCTGAATCACATGCAATTTAAAGTTCCAGGATGTTTACTGTTTATTGGTAAAGAATTGATAGCACATGGATTTCTTTCTGTTTCTTACAAAGTCAGCAGCCCTACTTTCATTCTCTATTTTGTTCTATTATCAAAGGAGTTTTTTGATACATGTATAAGCAAATATTTTCTTATAGTGCAGTTAAACTGGGATGCTCAAATGTTTTAACACATCAGGTTTTTCAGCTAATTTGGGTTTATTCAAACCCAAACTACTGAATGTCTTTGATTACTCAGGGGTATTCCTAGGTATGACACATCCTAAGATTGTATTTCAGCATATTTATCTGCCTATCTTGAAGTTTTCATAAGTATAAACTTTTTTTGAGCTTTACAGAACTGCTAATCTCAATTTAAACCAGCATAATTGCTTGTCACCAATTGCCTTATAAATCTTTAAAGTAAAAAATACAATAAAAGAATAGAAAATATTTATTGAACACCTACTCATCTCAGGTAGAGTTGCCGTATTTAGTGAGTAAACGTGAAAGGGACCAGTTACATTTGAATTTCAGAAAATTATGAATAATTTTTTAGGATACACATGTATCCCACAATGTTCGAGGCATACTAATACTAAAAAAAATATTGTTTATCTGAAATTCAAATGCAATTGGATGTTTTTCCTGGCAATGATAATTAATACGGATTATATGATTTATTTTTTTACAAGTTTATGAGGTAGTTGCTGTAATTAACCTCATTTCATAGAAGAGACTGAAGCTTAGAGAGATCAAATAACTTACCAAAAGGTCAAAAGCTGAAATTAAAAGTAAAAAAGTATCTGTGCCCAGATGTGCTTAACTTCAGAGCTGAAGATTTAATCTTAGTTCTTCACATTAAACTTTTAGAATTGGAATTTTGGGGTGATATGTTCCAGTTATTTTAAAGGCTTTCGATTATTATCAACTTGCTATGTAGAATATGATCAAATTTACGGTCCTACCCATGTATATTTCTCTGAGCCCTCACCCCCATGGGCATGATTTTCAAAAATCTTTGTTAGTTTAAATAATAAGATATAGAATAGCGTATTTGTTGTGCAGTTAGTTAATCTGTAGTGAATTTGAACCCTTTTACATGACGCTTGTATTCTTTTGAGATGTTGTATAAGGTTGAAAATTTGCAGACCGTGAGGTATAATGTTTCTGTACCTTGATTCTCAAACTTCAGTGAGCGTCAGAATCACCAGGCGGGCTTGCTGAGACACAGCTCTCTGGTCCCTCCCTTCAGAATTTCTGATTCAGTAAGCCTTGGGGGAAGCCAGATTTCCATTTCTAACAAGTTCCCAGGTGCTGCTGACGCTGCTCTTCTGGGGACCCTCCCTCCAGCATCACTGGTCTCTAGCAGGGTGTGAGGCTCCTGGCAGAAAGAAGAGTTGCTACGTTTGCCCTTTATTAACACATTTTTATTGATCTCAGAGTGACAACCCAATGCCAGAGAGGAGAATCATTTGGATAAAAATACGTGTATCAAGTTTGATAGAGAACAGGCTGTTAGGATCAGTTTTAAAAATATTTTTCAACTCATTTGTTATGAAAAATAATAAAGCATGTTAGGCTACCAATAGAACTTTGATGCTTCTCTTTCTGCTGCATAAAAACCAAATCCGAGTCTATTATGAACAGGACACACCTTTCCCTGAGTGGTTCAGAGCAGCTCTCACCGAGGGAAAAAAAAAAAAAAAAAGATTTGGCATGTAAGTAATTGAGCACAGCATTGGGCTAAACACTGATAAGTGACTCATTAGTGGTGTGGAGTCCTTGACCTTCAGTGCACCTTTGTAAGCTCTGTGGCCAGGGGTCATGCCTGTCTTGATCATTCTTGTGTCCTGGGCACCTAGCGTAGCTCTGACATGCTGTTAATGGTCAAAGCATGTACGCTGAGCAAACATAGGAAAGAGTTCCAAGTTCCCTACAGCCTTCACTCAGGATTGCTCCAGATTTTACTTATTTCATAAGGGATCTTACGAAGGGAAAAAATGGTAGAGTTAAAAGGTCAAGCATAAGGAATGTAACCAGCCTGAGGAATACAGTTCTGGAGTGATTTCCTCTAACAGGGTGAAGGGAAGACTTGATAAAGAGAGGGTGCCAAAAAATTTATACACATTTTAAGAAAGGAAAAATCTATATTCATATATATCAATAACAAAAGATGGTTACAAGTCACGTTTGACTTCTGCAGTTACAGGAGGTGCTCAAAGTGGTTACCATCAGTGTCCAGACACTTCTGATTGTGGTGAACTACTGCTTGAGCAATACTGACCAAAGTGTTAACATCTTTTAAAATATATATACATTTTTTGGCACCCCCAGTATTTGTAAAATAAAATAAAGTAAATGAAAAACATCATCATGCCTGATTTGAGACTGGGGGCCTAAGAAGGAACATTTTTGGAAGGTGGAAGAGGGTGAGCTTTAGAGAGAGGAGGTAGGACTATGTTAGGAGAGGCTACTACGTATTTTCTTCTGCATTGTTCCTTCCTCACCTGTTGGCTTTACCTTTCACAGCCCCTTTTGATTATAGCTCAAATCCTACTGCATGCCTTGCAGTTCTTCAGGCATATGATGCTTTTTCTTGGAATTAAGATTTACATATGCTATGCCATAACTCTGAGAACGATCCATTTCCATATTTATGACACCTCCACATCCTTTATTTTTTTTAACTTAGAGTTTTCTTTATCTGGTCTTTCTTAGCCTTGCCCCCTCCTAGACCTGCGTTAAATGGAGCACTCTTCTTTGTGACCCCTTAGCAACCTGTGTTAACTTCCATAATCATCATAATTGTATGATATCGTTGTATTATACGTACTTGTTTCCTAGTTTACTTCTGCCATTAGCCCTGGAAGTTTCTTGAAGTCAAGGACAGAGTTTCAGTCATCATTATTCATTGGACTCTAGACACTCAATAAGCATTATAGATATTCACTACATCACAGTTGAATGAATACATAAATGAATGAAGCCAGCAGGGCTAAGAAGCCATGCACATTTTAAGAAGTGATTTGAGAGGAAAAAATAGTCATGGGCTGAATTGGCCCAGTGGACAGGACCAGCGTTTAGTCTTTATTGTTATACTGATATGCCTTTCAAAAAATCAACTGTTTAAATTTTTCATTTAAAGGCAAACATCCTTAGCTGCAAAAAAAAAATAAAAAAAAAAATATATATATATATATATATATATATATGTATTCTATGTCATGTAAGGTGAAGGGAACTTTATAAAGGACATTAAGAGTCATCCACATTTTTCAAGAAGGCAAGGAGTTAATCTCTGGCTGCGTAGTTGGGAACTATACCCATACTATACCTCAGGCTACTCCAGACGGAACTCCAAGCCATTGCCCCGAGACACAGGGGGCTTCCAGCAGGCCTTCTGAGCAGGAGATTCTCTGCTTAGACCTCTGTTGCTGCCTCTGAGAACGGAACATCTGTCTGTCCTTTGCTGCCTTCACGTAATTTTGCCCTCTTCCTATCACTCTCTGCCTTTAAAAAGTCTCAGGAGCATGTTTCTGACTAGCCCATCTACAGAACCTGCATACTGTGCCCCAGCTACAAGAGAGGCTGGCAAAAGGCTTCTACTTGGAGAAGGAGGACTCACTGGGTAGACAGGTGCAAAACATAGAAAGGATGTTTAGAAGGTTCAAGTAAGACAAGTATTCATGACTCCTGACCTTAAGAACATGGGAGCTGGAGGTTGAATTAAGTAACTTTTGAGATCCCTTTTCATATAAGGCTCTGTTACATCCATTAGTTTCTATGGCTGGTCTTCATATCTCCTAAAATGCCTTTGAGTTTGGCATAGAGAGTTCAGTTGTACAGATTATTACATCTTTTTATGGCTGCCAACATCTCAGTGCTAGCGTTTCTTTCTCTGCTATTCTTTGGGCAACATACCAGTAAGTATTTAACTCTTATTCCATGATCTCTTGGAATGTCCTGTCAAGCTGAAGTTTTCTTGTTTGATTCAGTTTGAACAAATGTTACTAGAATTATAAAAGTGAACACATTGACACTGAAATTACGTCAAATGATGGCAAATAACAGTTTATATTTGGACGCACCAAGTACTTCGATGGTTATGTCTGAATCTGAGATTGTAAGGGAATAAAGAGACCAAAATTAAGGGCTGACATAGAAAAAGAAGCAATTGGTGGTAATTTTAGCCTTCAGAGCCTCTCCCGGAGTCGTGGGGATGCCCACTGAAAAGGTGAAATTAGAAAATAAGAAAATTCACTAGATTTGATTTTTACGTAACTGTCTTTGAACAATTTTGTGTGTCTGCAAGTCAGCTGGGTCTCATGATAGCTTCTGAAGTCAGCAGAGCTAGGTTACTCCCTAGCGTGCTCACCAATAAGCAGTTTTAAACAAACACTGTCTTCCAAATCGCCTCCTTTCTCACTAGGCAGTCAATATTCTGATAAGATCATAAATCCCAACAGGAATTGTTCAGCCAAAGTCTTTTGTTGTATTCGCTGAGGAGAATAAAGACAATGAGAGTGAAAGAAAAAAGCAAACAAACAAGGCATTCCGAAATCTCTGAGCAGAACCAGATCTCCTAATGCCCTGTCTGCACCACTTTTTTCCTTACACGTTTGCATTCATTGTCTAAATGTTAATGTTACCTGCTCATTGATCTCAGTAGCGCTGCTCTCCAGCAAGTCCTGATAACATCAAGGATTGTGGCATTTCCTTAGCACTCAGTAGACAGTGTTCCTGTTCTGCCTCTCTTTCCCTAAAATTATATGGCAGGGCAGGCCCCTTGCCGTGGTATCCAATACTATCACTGACTTGGCTTCTTTTGTTTCTAAAAGTGGACATTTCCAGAGTCCTACCCCTGGTTCCTTCCCCAGCATTCTGTACACATTGACAATCTGACACTGAACCCTCTGCAAGCCCTCAACACCTGTTTAGACAATTTCACAAAGTTGTGCCACATCGTAAGTATCTGGATATGGTAGTTCAAAATTTAGATGTGTCCGAACTCAATGGCTATTGCCCACCTCTAACCCTTATTAGCTGTATGACCTTGGGTACACTATTCAACCTATCTGGGTCTCAGTTCCTCATCTATAATATGGGGATTGAAATAGTACGCCTACCTTCTAGGATTGAATGAGGATTCAGATTTCCTAATAGATGTTAACGCTTAGACAAGTGTCTGGCATATTTAAGTGCCATACACATATTTGTTAAATAAAACATAGATATGAAAATCGTTGGCATATATGTTTTAAAGTGGTAGATATGGAAGTAGAACAGGCCAGGAGACCCTAAGAAATACATTTGTAAGGTCAGGGAGTAGAAGAGATCACATGGAGTAAAATGTCCTATATTATACCCAAAGTTAATAGATTTTCTCATGCTTTCCGCCCTCATGACTGCATACTGTGTTTCCTCGAAAATAAGACCTAAGCAGAAAATAAGCCCTAGCAGACTTTTCAGGATGACATCCCCCACACATAAGCCCTAATGCGTCTTTTGGAGCAAAAACTAATGTAAGACCCAGTTTTATTTTCAGGGAAACATGGTAGCTCATTCTGCTTCCTCTGTCTGAATTATGGCTCTTCCTTTTGCCCACCTGTTTCGCATTATACAACTCTTATTGGTTCTTCAGAGATCGCTCCAATGGCTTCCTTACTGAAGTACTTTGTATTGAGATTGCAATCGCTGTTTATGAAACTGTCTTCTTAGTAAAGACTGTAGTTGTTTGAATATCTTTCCAAGTAATATACAAAATCTTGGGGCTTGTAAAGTGTGTGTCATGTACAAGTTTGTCTTCCTCAGAACCCCTAACATCCTTTTCTTCCCAAAGTTGGCATTCACTTTTCAAATGACTTTGTCAAATCAACAAGTCACATTATGGGTAGCCGTAGGTTATGGAGGATGGTGTGTGTGTAGTGAAAGAGGAGGAGAGGAAAGATGGAAGGTTGGTGAGTAAGGCCACAGTCTTTCTTCACACAGTTCTGTAAGGGACATAACAATTGTAATAGTTTAGCCAACCAACAGTTCCATGATTTCTTGACAGCTATTTATTTCCTATAGAGAAGTCTTGCAGCCAGAGCCTTTAGTTTTTCTGGCCCAATCCTCTCCTTTTTCTTATGAGGAAACTGAGGCATGGAGCAGTAGAGTGCCCATGCAAAGTCCTCCCGGGAGTCACTGGAGGCAGCAGGAGTCATAGAGACTTGATGTCTCACAATGCCACTGCCACTTGGTTGCTATGTCATTTATAAATCTCTGAGCTTATTTGTTTTTTTCCTGTGGAATTAGCTGAACATCTGTCCACCCTTGTAATCAACTTAATGGATGCTCAACAAAGTAACTATTTCATGGTGTTTTTTTTGTTTTTTTTTTTTATGGTATGCTTAAGCAGTGGTGATGTTGCCCCCATGAAACTTATCTGATGTGACACCACTGAGCTAACTATGGCTGTTTGTGTGAGAGGTGGCAGGTCTAGGGGTAGAATGTAGTCTTTTGATTCTTAATCTGGGTATGTTTATTACACTGTGTTATTTGGTGATTTGATGCATTTTGTGGAATGTGTGCTATGTAAACCCACGATTTTAGTGGCTATACACAGAAGAATTGTATTTCTCCCCCATGTTGCATTCCAAGCAAGGCAATGGCAGGGGGTGGGCTCTGGTTTACACCATCCTCTGTGGATGCAGGCACCTCCCAACTTGTGTGCTCAATTCAGGGAAAAGAACTGGGAAAAGAAGTTAAGGATCACACCAGAAGAAGATTTGTGGGAGCAAGGTGGACGTGTAGAGGACGTTACTCCAGCCTGCATTCCTCCATCTAGAGTTTAGCCCCTTGGCTAGATCTGTCTGCAGAGAAGACGAGTAAATCTTCATGCATGGGAGGAAAAGGGAAGTTGGTGAATAAAGAAGCTGTTTCTATCACAAATACTACTTTTTAAAGTTTCCAAAGTACCGTGTCTGTAGATGTCTTGGTTAGTCCTGATCTTGGGCAAATTACACATCACAGTGATTGTATGTGCCTATGTAAGGCTTTATATAATGATGCTATCATACACTCTCTCAGCAGTGTTCATAAAACTAGTTGTATCACAGAAGATATCTGAACCTTTGGATACGTGGCTTTTATTTTTTAAATTTTAATTTTTTAAATTTTAATCATGTATACCACGTGGTCTTCATGGGTTTCTATTTGTAGGATGATGAGTCCACCATTATGTACACCACTTTTTTTTTTTTGCTTTAATGCAAATATGGAACTAAATTTTAAATGTGTTTCATTTGACTATGTGTAATATCATGAAACAGTTTTAATTTTATTCAAATTGGTGTATTAGTTTAGAAATTGTAAATACTAAATATTTTTAAAAATCAATAAATTCGCATGTCCTAAAATATCTTGAACAATTTTAGGTTGATTCTTGAAATCAGTATGCCTGACTATTAGGTCAATTTAATGTTTTAGATCACATGGAAAATATAGTGGAGGATATAGAAATGTTTCCTAAATATTCAGAGCTTCACAGGAATATCAAAACTACTGTTCAAAAAAAGAAAGAAAGAAAGAAAAAAAAGCACATCTATAGCCCCTGGCTGGAAAGGAATTCAAAGTGTTTCACAGTATCAGTGGATATACAGACCAGAAACTCACAATACCTACCTGAATCTTTATGGAGTGAAAGTTTTAAAAATTTGATAAATTATTCAGTGTATCACAAATACTGCTTTTCAGGAAATTAGTTGATTCAAAATTGACAAAGTGACTTTGGAAGAAGAATAAGCAATAATTTAGAGCTTGTTGAAAGGATAATATGTTATTTAAGAAATATTAAGTAAAAAACAGGGAAAATTATATAGAGACATCATTATAATAAAGATATATACAGTTACATAAAAAGATCTTAAATAGTTTTACTAGTAGTCCTGTAAAAGTGATTTTCATTAAAGCCCAATATTGTTATAATTTTTCTTTTTAGAATATCAAAGGAAATTAGAAACTAGGATATTTATATTTATGCTGTATTAAGGTAACACTAAGATTTCTTAAATTTTTAAACAGAAATGAAGATGATGCATATGAAATACCCTAAAATAAAATTTAGCATTATAGGAAAATATTTGCCTTAGGGAGTAAAATGCCTTATTAGACTTGGCTATTTCACTATCAACATCCTATTTGGATTTTAGAAAAGGTACTAATTCCTTAATGAACAAAAGTTCTTTTGAATATTATATTGCTTTTATTGTTATGCTGCCTGGGGCCAAAATATTTTAGTAATACTATATTAAAAACACTATTCACAAAGTTATAAAAAAGAATGAGATAACTTTGAGTTTCTTTTAACCAAAACCGCACTCTCATTACCCACTTCTGAGGTAGTATTTTTCTCACTGGAACCCTCTGCCAACCAAGGAAAGACCATTAATTTACTTCCAGCCCCAACAACTATTCTTCTGGAATCAGTGAGGCAGACCTGCATTACATGTGTTAGTAGATACATATGGACGTAGGCTACGTAGCCTATTTATCTGTGTTCTCCATCAGATGTTTTTTGTTAGGCTTTAATGTGAAATCCAAGGAAAAAACCCAGCTAATTCAGGCAGATTATAAAAATACGAATTATTAGAAAGAACTTATGAAACAAAGCAGCAGTCTATTAAACCATCCTTAATAGGTGAAATAATCATTTTTTTTGCTATTTGCAGGTCTAGTAGTTGTTTGCATAGCTATGAAGAATCAACATTTGATCATATATTCTCTTTTGAAGGTGAAGATAGAGCTTATGGATACTAACTCCATCCATCTCTTCAGCTCCTTTCCAAATACAAAGTTTTAGATTATTATCTGTAGTCTATTGGTTTACTAATTATACTTAAAATAATATGCATAAACGTGTGCTTGTCCCAGCAAGGCTAGGCCATTTCTCTTGGCATCTGCATGTGTAGAATGAGGATGTTTAATACTCCCAACCTTTCTAGCACCTTTTATCAGTGATCAATATCTATCAATCGTAATTTTATTTGTACATTGTTAAAATGATACCCTTTGAAGTTTTTTCTCCTTTTCTATTATGAAGTTGAAAATACTATTTATTATTTACCTATGAGTATGGAAACACAACTCCCTACAAAGCTAATTGGTAAGCCATGATCAGATTTTCTTTTTTACTTGTCTAATATCATGATCCCTATAAACTCAAAGGAGACCATTTCAAACATCAAGTTCCAGTGGGTTATTGTTTCTCACATTTCATCAATTGATCAAAATTGTGTCACTTATTTTAGTTTGATTAATATGGGGCAAAGTTAATTTCTCATTTCATGTTTTCGTGTTCATTAAGGAATTACAGATTTCTACATTGGGTATCTCTCGAGTGGAATGCATGTACCTTCTCTTGAGAATATTTTTTGCTCATAGCTTACTGACTTCCTGTTCTAATTTAGACCAATATAGAGATATTTCTAGGCCAGCTGTGTAGTCATCTTTCAGAGATTCTTATTTTACCACATTCTTTCTGTATCCCGTGCCATCTTAAGAAAAGATATGAGAAGTAAGATATATATTTAAATGTATTTTTTGTCCTGATAATAAAATTGCAGTTTAAAAATTATTTTCTCTCAGAACTTTCATAGCATGCAGTGTTGCTAATTTTAAATTTGATGCCAATTTTATTCACAAGTATATGCTTTGTTTCTTATCACAAGAGAAATGTTTGAATTATTTGTCTTTTGTTTTCTGAAACTGTAGAAGATTGAGTGTAGAACTGGTTCTTTTCATATTCATTGGGCCCTTTCAATTTGAAGATCTATGTCTTTACTGCTGGAAATATTTTTCTACTTTTTACGGTTTTCTTCCCTCTATTTTCTCTATTCTCTCTCTCTTTCTGGCATATCTATTAATTGGATGTTGAAATTCTTTGTTTGATCCTCAGCCTCTTCTGCCTCTCTTTCTTTTGATATACAACAGGTTTTTCTTATTCCCTGATGATTCCATTTTTTGGTAACATCTTTCTTGATGTTCCTGAGGATACCAGTGAGATTAGTTTTTCAGTTTTCTTCTATTGCATGAGTTATATTGTTTCTTCAAGATTCAGGTTATTTTGTTTGTGTGGTTTTTGCTGTTTTGCTGTTTAGTCTTGATCATTCACTTTCCTATTGCTATTATTATTTTTTTTCCATATGTCTGGTGACCAGAAGTTTTCTACTGGTATTTTATAATGATAGAATTGGGTTAATTATTCGGGGCACCAGCCTGAGTTTCCTCTTCTGTTGTGTGAGTTTGCTTACAAAATAAGCCTCCCTCTGAAGGTAGAGGCTGACTAGTGCTTTGGCTGGGGAGGAGGTGATTTGTTTGGAGGCTTCACTTGGGGATAAGTGGGGAGGAGGCAGCCAACTGCATGAAAAGGTGCTTTTTTACTAACTGGCATTTTATACTGGGAATTACCTTCTATTGTTTGCTTCCCATTTGACCACTTCAAAATTTAGACTTACAATAGAGAGTGCATGAGGAAACTTCTAGCAATTACACATTCTTTATTCCTGAGGAAGAGTTCTATATTTTATGAATTCTAGTTTTCCTGAACTGAGTTGCTTTGGGCAATGTAGATGAAAACCTAAACAAAACAAAACAAAACAAAAAACCCTTTGCTGCTCTCTTTTAATAGTTTAAGCAAACTACTTCCAAATTTTCTCCATTCTCATTCACATGTTCTCAGTAGGACTCTATGCTGAACTCCAGGAGTAAAGCATGTGACCTGGAGCTGAAGGAATTAGTTTATCCCATTCCCTTGGCCACATGTTTCTTTCTAGAGTAAGCAAGTACTTATCTATATGGAAAAATAATTTTGAAATCAATTTTATATACAAAATCAATTCCAGATGAATTAAGCCACTAAATATAAAAAAACAAAAAAATCTAAAAACTCACAGTCAAAAGCAAAATTATTTTATGATCTTGAGCTAGGAAATAATTTTTAAAATATATATTCCAAAGTCACAAACCATTAAAAAAATATTAAAATACAGATGACTGCAAAATATAAATCTGCTGTATTTTTGACAAGCTGTAAATTGCACGGAGAAATTGGCAAGAAAATTTCTTTTATTAAACCAAAGATTTTGATTGGTATTATGTAAAGGATTTCTGTCCATTAGTAAGAAAAAGACAAGATATTCTGCATAAAAACTCTTGAATATATATGAAAGGAGATATGTATAGAAATGTTTAGATCAACTGTGTTTTAGTAGTAAAACAATGGAAGCAACATAAGTGTCCAACAATAGAATTAGAATATTATACAGATGTTAGTTAATGTAAAGCCACTAATGTTACACATATTTACCTGGGTAAATGTCACCAATACATTGAGGACAGAAACACAAGTTGCAGAAGAATACATCTTTTAAGATGTTTCAGACATGCAAAAATGTATGTTTCTTTGTTTATGGATTAAGTATACAAATAGTGAAAGTATGAATACCAAACAAATTGGTGATTCTTATTTGGCAGGTGGGAAGAGGCAGGTGAGGAAAAAGGTTTGGGGATCTATCCAGAGTGATGTTTAAGTACATTTGAAGTGTTTTATATGTGAAGCTAGATTTTTATTTTAATGTGTAAATGGGTTTTGGTTAATTAAAAAAGTAAAAAAGAGAAATAATCTGATCTGGATGATACTATTTGAGCTTCTGCATCCAGGCGAACCCCAAGCCATCCCCAGCTCTGTGGGCAGACAACGCGTTTTCAGTTGAAAAAAGAAAGAGGGCCGACTTATACAGGCAGGTACTGCTATTGTTGCTTTCCAGGTGAAGATTAGAGATTTAAATATGCAAGTTGGGAAAAGTAGAATGTCTGAAACTTAATATTGAGATCTTAGAAGCACATAATATCAGGCAGTGCACCCTCTGTGAGATGGGTCCCAAATGGAGATATCGAAACGTCCCTGAGGGGGATATGAAAGTGTAAACCATGTCTGGCAATTCTGAGAACCTTCATTGAAATCTCATCCATCAGACAAGAAAAGTGGAAATTAATATGTTAACTGCTTTTCTTTGTGTGGGTGTTTGATATTTGACACTTGCTTGTTTTGTGAATGGATGCTCTCATGGACGGCTTGACCCTGGAGACCAAAACATTCCTCCCAACTAAGTTACACGTCATGTCTCCAAAGTGTAATTCCTGGTATTTCTGAGTTCTTCAAACTTCTATCACTACATTGGTCAAGTAAAATCATTAAAATAATTTAAAAAAATATTTGATAAGTATTCCAGATTCTGCATGATTCTCCTTATATTAATCTCATTTTATTTTAAATGGTCAGTGACAACTTTGACTAGAAGTAGTAACACAGCACTGCATTATAACTATTAATTTTCCAAATGTTTATATGAACAGTTTATTAATGTTCTCAAATTCTACCCTGAACCTTTGAATTATAATCTTCAGGAGTACAGCCTAGAAAGACATACTTAAAAAAGAAAAATCTCTCTAGATGATTCTAGCCATTAGCCATATTTGAGAAGAAAAAAAAAGGGTTAAATGATTTGCATCACCAATCATATTTAGACTCTTATTACTTTATATTTTATTATTACTTGCATATTGATTTTATGTTGATTATCTGATTGATTTGCTTCACTTGGTTGCAAGGTGTGTCATTCCATAAATTGATTTGCTTTATTCTGCCACCTGAGTAGACAGTTAATTTAGTTTTGTGAGTAATCAAACTACAACTCATCAGGACTTCATATATATATATATATATATATATATATATATGTACACACACACACACATATATATATATATACATACATATATACACATACTTACACATATATATTTATAACTGGTATTCTTTCACAGCCCATAACAAGTGATCAGCATTTGCTATTTTTATTTCCCTAGTAAATTACTTTTATTGCTTACAAAACTGAGGCAGAGTCTAGATAAGTACAGCTGAACCAGACAGAGATGATGTTTAGACCTAAGAGTATTAAGATACGAGTACATTACAGTTTGTGAGACCAAAGATTCATCTTATTTTCCTATCTTTGACGGGGGCATCAGGAAGGTTTAGTGGGATTAGTTGGTACTTGTTCTTCATGACATGAACCTCTGAAATGGCAGGATAGAACCTGAACCCTCTCCTTTGTTAAATACTAGTTATGGACTAATTTTACCCACAGATTTTCCAAATCCCTCATGATTTGTTTCTATTCCTTAGATTTTCTGTTCTGCACTCAGTGAATTCTATATTTTTTATTACCTACTGTAAAGTAGTAGATAGGCTTACTTTTTGCCTTAATTTTTTTTCTATAGCTTCAAGGATTCGTTTCCTCATGTAAATATCCTGGACAACTGCACGTTTGTATCCAATTTAGTCACAATGTAATGATCTTATAGACACCGACACAAGCTTTTTAGACATTTTCTGGATAGCATAATTTTTTTTTTTTTTTTAGAAATGGAAGTTACTGCACCTCTTTGGCATTTTTAATTTTCAGTTCTGTGGACCTTTCTGAATCATGTGTTTTCCTCATCTAAACACTGAAATACATTCAGTCTTTCATGTGATAATTATACTTTTGGTTTTATTTTCTCATAGTGAACACTATTAATGCATTTATAAACATTTTATATTTTCAATCTATTTAACCAGGAAACTATGATTTTTTGCCCTCTGGAAGCTTTATTAGAAGATTATGGTAGAGAATCTAAACATTTCTAAAATAGGTAAGAGCCATTCATTGATCCATTTGTCATTCAACATGTGTTTTTTGTGTCTACCATGTGTCAGGCACTATTCTAGGACTAGGTATGATGAAGTAAATGATGAAGACAAAAATCTCTGTCCTCAATGGGGCTTCCATTCAGTGTGCGTAGGAGACACACAGTAAGATAATTGGACAAGTAACTAATAGTGTGATAGCTCATGATATGCGCTAAGGAGGAAAAGGTAAAGCAGGGGGATGTGAGGTGGTGGGAGATTGAAGTTTTAGGTAGGTGACAGGGAAAGCTTCAGAGAGGAGATGACTTTTGGGTGAAGGCCTGAGGAATTGAGGGGCTGGTCAAGTGACTACCAATGAAAAGAGTATTCAAAGCAGAGGGGAGAACATGTGTGAAGACTCTGAAATGGGAGCTGGCTGGGTTTGTTTGAGTGACATTGAGGGGGTGGTGTGGTCAGAGCAGAGAGAAGGATGGGGACGGAGAGGAGATGAGGGACAGACGTCACAGGGAATCTGATCACATTGGGCTTTTGATGTAATATATATACTCCTGTGTGTGTGTGTGTGTGTGTGTGTGTGTGTGTGTGTGTGTAATGTGTTAATCTGAGTGAGAAAGGATATTATTGGAGGTCTTTGAGAAAAGAATTCAATCTATTTTAATAGCATTAGCCTAGAAACCACATTCAGACAAGACTCCAGGGAGGCTAGGAAGGGAGCACAGAGAACAGTGTACAGCCTCCAGCTGAGAGATGATGGCAGTTTGGGCAATGGAGGGGTGAGCAGTCGTTAGAATGTGGGTGTATTTAGAAAGCAGGACCAAGTAGATTTCTTTCTTTCTTTTGTTCTTTTTGAGAAAAAGAGAGGTTTGAAAACAATTACAATGTCTTTTGTCCAAAGCAACCAAAAATAAGTTATTAACTGAGATAGGGAAGACTACAGAATCTTCTGGTTTGAGGGGCAATTTCAAGAGTTACTGAATTCACACCATAGCATAATGCTGATTTAGTGGGTAGTTTTAAATCGAGAGTAGAATCCTGTTCTATAGATGCTAGTTGAAAGGTGGTTCTAGTTTGATTGCAGATCTAAAGGGAGTCATCAAAAGGTGAATCATAGGCTTACTATTTAGAATATCGAATCAGTTCATGGCAATGACCTGGAGCTATTTTGGGAAGCCTCTTTTCATATCTTTTTATTTCCAATTGCTCTGGTGTAAGAAGGCTTTCCTTAGGGTGATTCCTTAGCTTCCCAGGAAAATGAGCCTCCGTGAGTCCTTAATATGCTCTAAGACTGTTTTTGTGAATGGCTGTTGAGCTGCTCTCCCTAGGGAGGCCTTGTGTTGGCTGCAGGGGACCAGGATTGGAAAGAGGGTCTGCTCTCTTGCTACAAGATAAGACTGTGTCTGAAAGTTCTGTTGCTGATCCTGGCCAGTGCAGCCTGCAACCTGAAGGCTCTGCTGGCAGCCATTAGCATTAGTTCATGACCATACCCAGCATGATAATACATTGGGGACTTTCTGGCCCTTCCTGCATTAAGACAGCAATGAACTACGTACACCAATGTTTTACTTTCTTAAAAAAATATATATTTTATATTTCCTTCAGGTCTTTTCCTATTCATGTATAAATATTAATCCTTAGGTGTTTTTGCTTCACAAATATAAACTGGTTCAGGGTAAATGGCAGGAAGAAGAAGTGCATTTCAAGAATATGAGTATCTCAGAGGGACACTGAATGCTGGAGAGCAGGTTCAATAGGGAAAGGAATTGGCTGCTTGAATAGTGAAGTAGAGCCTCTCGTGGGTCACAAATGATCAATGGACTGCAGTCATTTTCAGTTGGTTGTCTGTCTTTTCAAGACTCCAAATCTCAGAAAAAGAGCATCCAATTCACTGAATGCACCGGATGGATCAGTCCTTAGGCCTGCCTATTGGACATGTGACTGACATTTGCCCAATAGAATGTACTCAGTGTAATGGTGTTCTCCGAAAAAGGAGGACTAAACACTGCAAAGCAAATATCACATGTGTCTAACAACACAAGGGATATTTGAAATCAGAAAAGAAAAGAATAATTATTAAATGTATTATTGAGGGCTGTTTGAAAAGAAATTATCTAGTAAGTCAGAAAGGTTAAAGTTCTATATTCTATGACTATGAATTCCAGGGGAAATAGAGTGACATATTCAAATTAAATTTAAAAATAATTAGAGTAAGGGAAGGCATCCAGTATAAAATTAAAACCAAGGAAAGATTTAAAAAGAAACATAATTGGCAGAATTTATTGTTTTAAAAATGAGGACGATGCTATTTGTTGAAAAAAAAAAAAGGACTAGAATAACCAGAGGGCATAAAATTGAAAAATTCATATTTAACTTAGCAAATAAAAAGTTAATATTTCTAACAGTTTCTACAAATCAATATGAAAAAGGTGAACATCCCAGTAGAAATAGGAGCAAAGAATTTTAACTGATACTTTACAAAGAAGAAATGTAAATGGCCAAAGAGTATGTGAAAATATATTCAGTCTTCCCAGCATTCAAAGAAACAAAGTGAAAATAACAATGAGTTGTCATTTCACCTACTACATTGTCAGTGATGGGAAAAATCATACCAGGTATTTAGAAGAGTGCCCTGAAAGGGATGCCCCCTTGGTAATGGGTAGAGGTTTTCTGGGCTGATTCTAAGTAAGGGTCTTTTTAAACTGAGGTTTTAATAGTAAAGATTTTATTTCAGTTCTTCTTATTGTTGCTGAAAGCAAAAGAAGCCAACTCTGGTAGGCTTAAGCAGAAAAAAACATTGTTGGGGTGGGATTATGGTATCGCGTGGAATCTAAAATCATGCTGAACTTCCAGGTCTTGTAATAAGCATGGGGCGGCAGTGGGAACGTGGGACAACAGCAGTCTTGATCATGGAGAGAATCAAGGTTGCTCTCCTGGACACCCTCTGTTTAGAGCACTGTTAGTGTCTCTCTGTCCATCTGTGGCAAGGTGCTTAATAAGATGGCTGGAAGATTGTTTCTAGGCTATGCTACAGGACTCCGTGTCGAAGCTATGTCATGTGTGATGAAGTGTAGTTCTAAGAGATCTGAGGTGTCTCACATGTCATTTTTATGTGAACTAAAATAGAGATCGGAAAGGGGAAGGAATTTTTAGCAGTATTTCCACGGATAGTATCAACTTACCTCTGAGAACCAACCAACAGTATTTATTTGGTGTTTACTATATGCTAAGGATTGTGGTGAGTACTAAAAATTAATGCAACCCATCTTGCGTTATGTGCAATTATTACTCTTTAAGAAAAATTGCATCTTGATAACTTGCTAGCTCAAATCATTCGACGTCTTCATTCATGTTTATTAGTGTCATGTTTCTGGGGTGGTTCTGCATGATTTTACTTGTCATTTATAGATAATATTTCATATATGCTTTATATTCCACAGATCCTATGTTTGCATTTTTTTTAAGAAAAGTATTGGTTGGATTTTTATATTTGCTTGCACTTGTTAGAAAAATTTCAAGTGTGCTCAGTAAACTTTGAAATTCCTGTTTATTAACAAAGAATATGTGAATTACAAATCTCTAATAAAGGAAGTCACTTGGTAGGTTCAGTCTTTAGGCAACACATATTTTTAGTCAACTCTAAGTTATTTATTTAAACATCTGTTTGTGTAGTAAACCTATATTTTAAAATATTTTATATTTCAAATTTTTTTATTAACAAAAATTGCCCTATATCTCAATTTTTAATGACATACTAAAACAATGACATCAACACCAATATAGAAAAGAAGAATGATGCAGTAATTATATATGAAAAGTGATATATAGGAGTAAACTGCAATAATGAAAATCATGGACTCTGTCATTTAATAGCTGGGTGACCACAGGTAAATTATAAAATTTCTCTGGGTCTAATTTTCACTATATGAAAAATGGAGATCTTAATAGTTTATGCCTCTGAGTTTTACATGATGATAAATGAGCTAATGCATATCGAGTACTTAGCAAAGAAGCTGACAAATCACTTTAGTCAATGTTTATATTATGATTGAACATGAAGTATATTGGAACAATGATACACACAAGCAGGTAAGTAGGAAGTACAGAGCATATTTATTCCCCTAGGTTACTCTATGATTGACTCATGGTCTAAAGAGCTACATTAATATGATAGTTCAAAAAACTTGAAGCATGAGCTACAGAAAGTTAGATGATTGAACACAAAGTGAACATAATGCTGATTTTTTTAAAAATTATATTTCATTATATTTTTAGACAGTTTCGGGTTCACAGAAAAATGGAGAGGAAGGCACAGAGCTTGCCCTTATCCCCCTGCTCCACACGTGCACAGACAGCATCCTCCTTTATCCATACGCCCCCGTCAGAGTGGTACATTGGTTACAATTGACGAAAGTACATTGACATGTCATCGTCACCCAAAGTCCATAGTTTAAGTGTACCTTAGGGTTCGCTCTTGCTGTTGGACATTTTATGGGTCTGGATAAATGTGTAATGACACGTGTCCATAACACTGATTTTTAGGAAGTGTTAGTTGGCATTGGTTAAAAGGTTGTCTAGAATTGATTGTAGGCCATATTATCCAAATGCACTTTCTGACCTTTGAAGGCATTAGTTTTCAGCATGAATAGCGTTTGCAATGACAATTGTGGAGTCTTAAGCTATTGAAAAGGTAAGGATTTATTTATTCATTCCTTATTTAACCAGAGGCAGCTGTTGACTCTGTTTTCCAGAGTTATCTCAAAGAAAAGCATAGTGATCAGACCTGGAAAGGGAAGAGGAAATCTTTTGAACAGAGCAGTAAGGTTGTGAATTTAAAAGTACTGGATAAAGAAGACTCAAGATTAAATAGATGAATTTTCAAAGGATTAACTTGAGGGAAAAAAATGAAACTATATGAGATCCAATATTCTGATGTAAATGTGTATTCTGGCATTCTGTTTACAGAAAAGAAATGTAATGGGAATGTAAAAGCAAGAATCATCACACATCAACACATTTAATATTCAAGGGACTCATTTGAATTCCCATTTAGAAGTTGAATTTAAAAAATATCAACAACAGCAAAACAACAAACTGGTGGTAGTGAAAATTAAATGAAAATATTAAAATATCCTAAAATGAGTGAACTCATGTAATTATAAGACAGGCTTCAGGCCACTTATCAATTATGCATTTAAAGTACTAGAAGACAAGGATTGCAGCTGACACATCTCTGTATCCCCCAAAGCATTGAGCACAGTGAGTTGCATATAGCAGATACTTAGCAAATATTTGTTGAAAGAAGAATTCTTCATGGCATGCAAAATAGGTGAAAGGCATGGTCTTTACATTTATAGAACTTACACTTTTCAGGGAGAGACAAAACCAATAAACACCCGTTTACTGAACAGCATTTATAAAATGCAAAATATGTGAAATTTTAGATGATAGTAACATAATAAAGGAATACATTGTATGATTCTGTAGAGTCGCCAAATAGAATTTTAAAAAATCGATGTGATTCTGAGTATCTACAGGAGCCTTTGGAGATGATAGACATTGATTTGGGCTTTGAAGAAGGAAGAAATTTCAGAAAGATGGAATGAGGAAACATGAAATATGTAAAATACTGTTTCAAAGCTATCAGCTTCAAGGTAAATTACAAAAATCATTAATATTCACAGTATTGGAGTGAACACAAAGGAAACAAAGAAATAGTAATGAAAGCATAGAAAATACTTTATTCTGAACTTATTTTATCAATTCCATATGAAGCTGTTATTTAAAGGCATCATAATTTATTTCTGCACGCTAGAACTAGTAACTGTTACATTGCTACATCTATTAGAAGGAAATATGTCTTTTGGTTCAGTTAATTCAATTCCATAAGTATTTATTAAGCACTTATCTGAGCAAAGCACTATAGAACCATCTATGTACAAGCAATTAAAATTTAACTCGTTCAGAGAATATCTGCTACATCATTTCACTTTAAAAAGAGTTAACTGTTACCATATCCCTTTTTGATCTTACAGAAGTGTCTTAATTTAGGTTTGAGATTAGAATAAATGTAATATCAGCCCAGCTGGGCATCTCAACATTCATATTCAAATTGGGTTTAGAGAAATGACATTATTAAAAAAATTAATATCTTTTCTCTTTAAAATGCCATTTATAATATACTTTTACGTGTATTAACTTTTGGGATCATTAGGGCAACCCATAAAAGTTGACTGGATAGATACAATTTTTATTTTGCATATCAGAAAACTGAGGCTGAGAGAGCTGAATGATTTGTTTGCAAGAGCTTTTTAATGGTGGATTGTTTGGAAACCACACCTTGAACGTAAGATCTCCAGAAGAAAAAGCAAAGGTTGTTGCCACAGTAGGAAGCTACAGTAGAAGTAGCCATGCTGTCATGTTATTCAGTGAGGAATTTAGTTCACAGAAGCTTTCCCACTGTTTCTGAAGAGACTGAAGTGTAACTTGCAAGGAAACCTCATTGAGATGGTCATCCGAATAGTCTGCTAGTGCCATGGGTCTCTTAAGTAAGGATAAACCTAGGTGAGTAAAAGGAAGGGGCAAATCTTGAAATTAAAAAGAAAAAAAAAATGGATCTGTCTAGACTAGTTGTCCTTACCCCAGGAAATTTGCCCTCTCTCTCTCCAGGTCATGATTGGCAATGTCTGTAAACAGTTTTGATTGTCACAACTGGACGGGTAGGTGCTACTAGTGGATAAAGGCCAGGATGCTGCTAAATATTCCCCAATCCAAAGCACCCCACAGTCACCACACACACACACACACACACACACACAAGTATCTGGCCTGAAATGTGAATAGTGCTGAAGTTGAGAAAAACCTGGTATAGACAGTCAAGACAATTGAAGTAAAAAATAAGCAGACATTAAAAAAAAAATATGTGAGTCTGACTGTACTTCTGATGGTTACATAATCTCTATAACTATCTGAGTATACTTCTGAGCCATAAATCATTTGATATTTGGAGATTTGGGAGTAAATCTTTGGGAAATAAGTAATTTTCCAAGTTTACTTTTTTCCCCTCCATAAATATTTCCTTTCTCTATAGTGGCAGTTTGAGAAATAAATGAAATCAAATAATTCCTTCATGTGATTCCTCCCCTCACATTATTGCCATTATTATTTTTAAGCAACAAAGAAAGCTTCAGGCTGAAGTTTCTAAGCCTGAGCATCCAATTCCCTTTTGTTCATTTAAAAGAGTAGTTTAGTAAAATGATTCTTGGTCAAAGAAGAGTAAGTCACAGGATGTGTGAAACACAACAAATGCACATGCTGTTGTCCTTGTAAATTTATCACTTGTTTAGATTTCCTGTTGAAATATCTCAGAGGCCAGATTGGTTTGTTCAGGTCCCTTCTGCTGTAGTGGATGGACACATCTAGAGAAACTGGTTAATTTGGGAGTCATCAAACAACTGATGTTTGTTCCCATGAATTCAATATTTATAAGTGTAACTTTTGAGGACACAAGCAAAACATGAGACTAAAAATGAAAGCAGAATCCTGTATAACATATACAGGAGTATGAACTTTATCCACTAGGTGATAGAAGACACAACTTGGGTTTAATCACAGCTGTGTCCACTGTAGTCAGCTCTGCTTTTTGGATAAATCGATTTGATGACTTTTCTCATTAAGATGGAAGAGAAGGAAAGCAATGAGAGGATTCTAGGTCTTTATTGCACCAATAAATATTTGTTGAATGAATGTATTAAACGATTAAATTGTGTACAATGCATTTTCCAGACAAAAATATATGGTATGCATGCATACTACCTCAGTTAACTTTTACTCAAGTCATTCGTATAAGCAACAGGTATTATTATTTTTCCCCCCTTCCTTCTTCCTAAGCCTTCTCTTTCTTTCCTCTTGGTTTTGTCTTCTCCTGCCTCTTGCCAGACCTCATTCTCTCAGTTAGTTTGTCTTCTGCAATCCCTCCCTTTCCACAGACTTCTCTCACCCTTCAAACATGAAAAACAAAAACACCTCCTCATTGCTAAACAAGCCGCAGAAGTAAAACCCTTCCCTCAACTACTAAATATCCACCATATTATCTGTTTACTCCTCCATCTGTCCCTTTCAGTCTCAGTTGATGGTGTCCCATTTCACGCCGTCTTCCAAACTAGAAACCTCCTTATCTCTTCCCCTTTTTCTAACTCGTCTTCAAGGTTAGAAATTTGTCAGAATTCTGGGAGAGCTTTCCTCTTCACTCCCACAGCTACCGCGTTAGCTCTGGGTCTACTCTCTTGCCTAAACTACCATAGCTGGTCTGCAGTCTTTTTCCACGCCAGATGGCAAATTATACTCCACAAACATTTATGAGCATCTACCATGTGTCCAGCACTGGAAACACAAAGATGAATATGACACCAGTCCCTATTCTCAAGAAGCTGGTCCACCCACACGGCATCATCGGTCCCATTAAAAACTTCTCTTTGTTGCCAGTACAATTCAGTTCACATCTTAAGCAAGCATATAAGGCCCTTTGCCATTTGGCCTGAATCCACCTCTCCAGCTGTATCTCTCACTCCTCTCCTTCACTTAGTCTCTCCTAAGCCCCAGCCATGCCGAACTTTGCACAGATCCCTGAAAATTCCATTGCCTCCGCTTTACATTTATTTTCTGCCTGGAACACCCTCTTCTGCCTGTCATCATTGGCCTGGGAAAAATTTATTCAGCCTTTGAAACTTAGCTCTTAATCATTACCCTGCTTTAATGCTTTCCCAGACCCCCTACTTAGTTCTTCAGGTTGCTGTTCGCACAGTACTCTGTTGATAGCTCTAATATAGTACTTATTGCAATGCATTATAATTTATTTATTTTTTTATAAGAGTTTATTTGAGGCACCCTGACAAACCTATGCCAGGGAGCAAGATCTCAAATGCTCCCAAGCATCAAATAATATTGTGTAATACATTTTGTGATGCTCTCTGTGTCATGGCTGGATGCAACTCATTGTGGAAATCTATAAACTGGAAACAAAACGGTATTTTCCTACATTTCTAACACACCGGGTAGGAAAGGAACAAGACAGCTGCATTCATCACTGCTAGTCAACGAGAAGAAAGGGAACCCCACGATAGTCACTGATACATAGATATCCCGATAACCCACTGGGCAGATGTTTTAAGGCATTTTATTCTGGGCATAGGGGATATTCCCTGATAGTCTCCAGTCCTGGTCCTGTGAGAAGCTCTCAAGGTCATTGACCTCCAAGGCTTTGACTCTACCTTCTTTGTGGGCTTTCCTGTTCCATGCTAATTCTTTATCACACCCTGAGGGAGGCGATGAAGAAAGGATTCTCCTTGGCAGCTGCACTATAATCTCAGTCTGCCCCTTGTCCTTCGAAAGTGACAGACCAGTGATTGTTTACTTTTTGAATAGTCATAATCTTTTTGGGTCTAGTTTTATAGCACTTTTGGAAATGTCACTCTCTCAAAAACATTTTAAAAAATATATTTGATTCCAGTCACTGCCATGTGCCGGTATGTCTATAGACTTACAGATATTTTGAGACTATTAGACTTCTGTGGATTGTGTCCCAGTGTCTTTTCACTGAGCTATTTTATTGAAAGCTAAAAGAAAAAAAACAAAAAAGAAATTGCTAGAGGACATCTTAATCCAAATGGAGGTCTTAACAAAAGATGTGGCACTTTTGCCTTAGACTCGTCTTTCTCCTCAGTTCTCTCCTAATCTGACAATAATTTAAAGGCTGAGGAGGCTGGAAATGAGAATTAGTTGCGTTTTTAAATTTTAAAAGTTCAGGAATGTTTGGATTCTCTCTTTCCCTTTTATCCCTTCTTGTAAATAGGGCATTTCTTTCCTGAATGTTCTCTTTCTCATGGTATCTCTCAATTGCCGCTAATAACAAACAACTCATGTTAGTAATCCTGTCTCAAAATCTCCTTACCCAAACCCATGGATTCATTAAGTTACATTTTCTGCCTTCTGAGTTACTTCAGAAGTAACAGCTGTGCCAAATATTTGGCCATAAATAATATGTCACTGTTTGTCTAGTCTGAAATAACAGTTTCCGCGTCGCCTTCCCCTCAGCTCCAATGCCAAACGACACATATTTTAGGTTTTCGCTTTGCCAGTGCACATCGTCTAAGTATCAATTACTGTGTTTACGTGCTGTTTCTGCGATGATGCTATGAATCCAATACTCTCCAAAGCTCAGTGGTTTACAGTAATATATATTGATTTCTCACAGATCTATGGATTGGCTTCAGCCTCTCTCCTCCAGACTGTGGATCAGGTTCTCGTTTGTACCACATGACATCTCATTTAAGAACCTAGTTTGAAGGAGCATCTCTGACGTGAGCATGATATTGTCAAGCCAGTGTGAATAGGGCAGAAGAGCTGGCAGAAAGTTTCAAGGACACTTCATGACTTCACTTGAAATTGTCACTCTTTCTCTTCTTTTGCGTTGGCTGGTGCCTATCACACAGCCAAGTCCAACACCATTGGGTTGGGATGTATACGCCTCCCAGGGGAGGTAGGCAAGAAAGAGTGGATGTTGCTGAATTCTAATACTCTATAAGAAGTTAGTACGTTAGTAAGTGTCAGGCATGGTATGTGTTATGGTCTTTGAGGCTCTACAGGAATCCGTGTTTCCTCGTATTTATAAACATTTATGTTTTAAAAAGCAATGGCATTTGATAATTAATGCCAGTGTTTTCTTTATTCTGAGAATTTTTACATAGTCCCAAGACAATAAAAATGAGAATAATTCATCTAATTCCTTTTATACATCCTAAAATATAATTCATGGGGTGAGGAGTATCTAGTTTCTGTCAGATTTGAAAAAATATGGCCCAGAGTTATTGTGTGTTCTTTAAGGTCACTTACAGATTGTGAAACTCATAATTAAATTTAAAGTTGGGTTTGCTAGTGTAATGCTTATTCTTAATTGAGTGGGATTAATTACCTTTCAAATAGAAGTTTTGGAAAAGACTATTTGTTTCAAATTATACATGCCCATAAATGTAGCATGTTTGCTAAGGAATGAAAAGCAAAATTTCTGACAGATTTTGAGAAATAATACGCTACAGCATCAAAGAAATGTCCAGGTTAATTGTGGTGCATCACCCAAGAGAAAAATAGAGTGCTCAAGAATCAATTTAGCAAAGAAGAAAGACGCCCTTGTCATTAAAAATCAATCAAAGGTAAACTTTCAAAGTTCAAAGAAGAAAACTATATATTAAAAGGAGAAATGGCTTTTATCAGTAATTTTACCTTAAAATTTTAATAAATGCATTAAAATAAATATGATTTAATGAACAAGAGAATACCGCTAATATGTTGCCATGGAAAAAACTCCTTTGATACTAAAAACTCCTTTGATACTAAAAGGATAAAAACTTTTAGATTGAAAGAAAAATTGTAAGAGCCAGCAGAAAATGATGCAGTGTTGATGACAAAAAGTACAGAACGAAAGAAGCATCAATAGTTAATATATTAGTTACTGCTCACTAAACATCAGAGGAGGTTGATTTGAACGGCTGCACAAAAAAGCAAGAGACATATCCTAAAACTGATCACAGTGGAAAAGTTGTTTGTTTGTTTTTTTTTTTTTCCAGCTCCCCTAAGTGTTGGAGTATTGGTCAAATCTCAAGCTTAGGACTGGAATGTACAAACAAGCACCTGTGCCAATCCCTCAGTTTTGTTTAGTAGAACGTCCAAATTAAATATGCTTGGAGGCCTTGCTTTAGTTTACTATTCACCTAAGAGCAATGAGTTATTTCTAACTGTGCTTTTCACTGACTTTCTTGTACATGACCTCCTCTGTGTTCAGCCTGATGCATCCCTCTGCCTCCGGGAGTTCACGTGAGGAGTGTTATGTCATGGGTGCAAGGAGAAAAAGAGGAAAGGAGCATTCAGCTCTGACTCCCCAAATTGATTTTCAGGCCCTCAGCAAGGTTTGGGAGCTAGTTTTATTTAGTTGGAAAAGTATAATATTGTCATTTACTTCCATAACATTATCAAGAACCTGGATTTCTTAATCATAGGATTTTCATGCTTAAAGGAGGAGAAACCAGACCGAGCTCATCTTGGTGCATGAGAGCGGGAGGTAGAGTGAGGAAGGGGGCTCCTTGAATCCCTCCTCAGGGCTTCTGCCTTGTTGGAGGTGAGGGGCTCTTATGGTATGTGGTGAGGTAGAGGGGAAAGGCAGACCAGGGGGCCTTTGATCTCATTTCCTTGTGGGACACTGGGAGGAGAAGCCCCTGCACTGCCTGTGAGGCAGCTGCCTGGGTGGGGCAGGGGAGAGGCAGTCCGGCATGGGAAAGTGGTGGGGGCCGCAGGGTGGGCTCTACACAAAAAGTCTGCCTCAGCTTCTGTGTTGATAAAGACACCCACAGGGAAGGTGCAGAAGGAAGCCCAGTGGACTGGCTGGTAGGAGTGCTTGGGGCCTGAGCGTCATCGTTGAGCAGAAAGGCCCTGAAGGCAAGAGCTGCCTTGCGGCCCACCTGGGTGCCGGGCCACATGGGGGTTGCTGCTTAGACTTCAGGGTCTGTAGAGCCAGAAAGAGCCAAAGGGACCTTGTCAGCAAAGAGGTCTTCCTTAGGACACAGCTTGTGCCAAAAGGACACGTCACTATTTCACCAGCTACAGGCTACAGAATTGCCTTCAACATGTCCAGTTATCCCCACTGACAAATGGATTCATTGCAGATGACCAGCGAGCTAGGGAAGAATATCAGGAAGGAGCCAAGCGCTCCCCATATAAGCTCCTTCCATATAAATTCACTCACATACCATCATAGCAAAGAGGTGTGGGAAGAAGAGGTAAGGTGTAAGATGGTATTAATCCCACCAGAGGTGAATTGTCTAAAGAGTTTGCATCAGATTGGAATACTTTATTTTTTGTCCATACTACCCAATTGGATGTGCTTCTGTGAGGAAAGTTCAGATTAGTTATGTAGTAAATACATTTAAAACACCACTACATTTTTCTTACACATACGAGGATGTGGGAGTAATTCATGACCGTAACAACTTAAAAATATCCAACTTAATCTGTGTGAAATGTAAGAAGTCAGTCATATCAAAGATGAAAGAAAATAAAACTTTCTCAAGGGCCTACCTAGGAGGCCACTACAAATGGGCCTGATTCGTGTGTGTGTGTGTGTGTGTGTGTGTGTGTGTGTGTGTGTGTATATTTTGCTGAGTCATCATTGGTCTCACATAACCAATGAGAGTTTAAAGCATAAATTGTGAAATAGATGTTGCATCTGCAATGAATTTAGTCTGCAGATGTGTTCTGTTTCGCTGGCACAGTCTTACAAAACCTTTAACTAATATTTATAAGTAGAGAGGTTTCACCTGAAAACTCAGATTTTTGAATTTTTTAAAGAAAATGCATAGCAATAGTAACACGTGGCTGGAGTTGAGTAGGATCTACCCCTGTAAGTAAAGAGAAATTCCTCTAATTTATACAGTCACTATTACTATTTCTAAGATTTTTTGTTGTTGTTTTTTAATCCACTTCAGGACATTCATTTTCATTATTTGCCTGGCTTCTTACACTCTCATGAAATTGTAAACCTTGGCCTAAAACAAATGGAGAAAACAAGGGCTTATGGACCCACTGGTACTACTGATTTTTATTCAGATTTTCATTCTTATTTCTTAGAATTATTTCCTAAGTAGGCAACATTTTATGTCACTTATTTTCTCTTAGTTTTGTCTAATCAACTCAGTTTCACCTTCCAAGACATGCCCACTTGAAGTTTATCCTACCCTAGAGGGATAGGGGTTGGAATTCAGAGTATCTTAGGGCATGCTGCTGTTTTGTTAGATTGTGTTTCTATACGTAACAAATGCAGAATTTGGAAATAAGAACAGAGTATTGTTTTATCAATAAGAAAAATCTGAGAGGAGAATTTATTGTTTTATGAATGCAAGGAAAACTTGAATAATCTCAGTGTCAGAGGGACAGGTTTCAGTCCGACCTTGGGAACCTTTGAAACTAAAATGGTTAGTAGTACAAGCAGTAAGTATCAGCCCCTCCTTGCATAACCCCCCTCTGTCTCTCCCTCCGTACCTCCTTCTTTCTCTCTTCCTCACTATCCATCTACCTCCTACTCCCTCTCTCTCCATCTCTCTTGTTTGTATCTTTCTCTATGAGGGATTCATTCTCTTTTTGTAGAATGATTCCCTCCTTGTGGTTGGAAACCATCCTAACTGTGATACAACTACTTCATGTGATTTCAAAAGAAGGACAGTGATTGGCTGAGCTTAGATAAGCTGTGCAATTCTAAAACTGATTGCAGCCAGATCATGAGGACTTGTGTAACTACATCAGTTCCTTTCAGAGAATGTAGACGTTGGAGACCTGAGAGTTACCAAGAGAAGGGAAGAGTGCTGAGCAGGGAATACCACAGAAGTACGTGACAGTAACTAAAGTAGTAACTTAGAAAAAAACACCTAAATAAGTTGGTAACTGACCATTGTGTATGTTTGTAGTTAGATGTGTACTAGAATCTAGTTCTTCTGCTTTAGGGTGACGTAAGCTTCCCATAGGTCCTTTGCCTACAAAATAGGAAGACAATGCTTTGCTTTTTGGAATTATCAGTGAGTGAGATGGTGGATTAAAATATCTAGTACAATGTTAGTGCCCAGTAAATGTTGGGCAATAAATGTCCCTTTTCTCCTTTTTCATCAAAGATTGGTAACTTATAAGATTTTGGAATTATGAAATGTTGACATCTGTAAGGGACCTTTAGGCATATATATATATTTTTACCCCCCCCCCCCCACCGACTATTCAATTTTTTTGACATTCAAATGGTTTTGGAATTAAAGAGGATTACTCAAAGACCTAGTACATGTTTGTAACAAATGGGAATTGAAACTCAAGCTTACTGATTCTCAGTCCACTAGAATACATTATTCAACTGAATTTTGATGAGTGCTTACGATGTGTTAGGTAGTATCCTAAGCATCTGAAATCTATCAGTGGAAAGAAAATAGACTGATATCTTTGCCTTGTGGGACAGGAAAAAAAAAAAAGAACCACAGAGTTAAGCAAATTATATAGTATGGCAGAAAGTGATAAGTGTTATGAAAAATATAGCAGGGAAGGCAAGTGGGTTGTAGTGGGGGACACGGTCATTCTGAAATAGGCTGTCAGTGAGGTCTCATTGAGAGGATGACATCTGAGCAGAGATTTAAAGGAGATCGAAGAGTTACAACTGCGGATATCTGGGGAATGGGTGTCCCAGTGTGAGGTAACAGCCTGTGTCAATGCTTTAAGTCAGGAGCGTGTCAAGTGTTTTGTAGAAACAGAAAGAGTGTCAGTGTAGCTGATGAGATGTGGCTGAGGGGAAGACCATAGAAGATAAGGTGAGAGTTGTAAATGGATAGGTGCTGACATTTTAAAATTTCCTTTCTGAATGACATAGACCATTGGGAAGGTTTTATTTGAGAAATGATATAATCTGATATATATACACACACATATATATATATATATACATATATATATATACACACATATATATATATATGTGTGTATATATATATAATATGGTGCAAAAGTAATTGTGGTTTAAAAGGTTAAAAATTACAAAAGCCGCAATTACCTTTGCACCAACCTAATATATATACATATATATATATACACGTGTGTGTGTGTGTATATATATATATACACACACACACATATATATACACATGCGTATATATGTATATATATGCATATGTGTGTGTGTGTGTGTGTGTGTGTGTGTGTGTGTGTATATATATATATATATATATGATTGTAGCAACTCTGTTAAGAATAGATTACATGGTAAGAAGGATGAAAATGAGACCAGTTAGGAGATGAGATGAGAGATTCTGGTGGATTGGACCAGGTGTTTATAGTGAGGGTAGACTATGATGGTCCTATTCTCAATATATTTTGAAATAGAACCAGCAAGATTTTCTGATGATTGGAGTGTGGGGTGTAAAAATTATGGATGTCACTGATACGATACCAAAGTCTTTTGTCTTGAGCAATTAACAGACTGTGGAAGGGAATGTAGTGGGAGGGAAATCAGGGTTTCTGTTTGGGATATGTTAAGTTTGTGATGTCAACCTTCCTAGTGCAAAGGTGTGGCTATGTCAAGGAAACAGTTGTGTAAAGGGGTCTGGATTTGGGGAGACAAGTCAGGACTGGGGACTTAAACTTAGGAGTTATCTGCTAATAATTGGTCATTAATTCATGAGGTGGTGAGATCACAGAAAAACTTGAGTGTAGGTACTGAAGAGGACAAAGGACATCCCCGGGATATCCCCACATTAAGAAGAGGAGAAACTAGTAAAGAAAATGAGAGAGTGTTAGGCATAAAAACAAGTGAGTATGGGGTTCTGTAACCCAAAAAAGAAAACTATATTGAGGAGCAAGGGATGATTACCATGTTAAGTGTTACTGACCAGTCAAGTAATGGGAGAATAAAAATCGATCATCAAGTTTAACGACATCTAGGTCATAGCTGACCTTGAAAAAAATGCTGTTGTTGGAGTAGTGGGAGCAAAAGCTTGGTAGAGTCAGCTTACCACAGAATGAGAGGAGAGGAATGGGAAGGAGTCAGTGTAGAAAACTTAGCGGAGATTTACTGCATAAGGGAGTAAAGAAATATGACAGTAGACGGTATAAAGAGGAATATTTTTGTATGCTGACAGCAGTTTAGTAGAGAGAAAACTTGATGTGGAAGAAATGCGGAATCTTTGGAGCCTTGGCCTTTGATAGGTGAGAAGGTAGGGGTCTGCTTATGGTGTGGGGTTGTCTTTGGATGTTTCAAGAGGAGTATAAATAGGTGATCTACACACCCAGGATAAATGGGTGCCCACCAAGTGATAGGAGTCTATAAAACTTCTTTGATTGCCTGTATTTATTTTCAGTGAAAAAGTAAGTAAGATGGTCAGCCAGGAGTAAGGATAAGAAATCACTCCTAAGGAGAGCAAGAAAGAATGAATAGCCCAAGAAAGTTTTTGGTTATAGATTTAAAATGATAACTGTTGTGAGTTTTCACCTGCCATGTTCAGTGCATCGGATAAATTCCCAAGGAAGTAGAAGTTCAGAGGGGGCCAGAGTATTCTAAGAAAGGAGCATGTTAATTTCCTGTGTAACAAATCACAGGGTCCTGGGTGGCTTAAAACAACATAAATTTATTTTCTCACAGTTCTAGAGGTCAAAAGTCTGAAAAATGTCAACAGAGCTGAGCTCTCTTCAAAGGTTCTAGGAGAGAATCAGTTCTTTGCCTCTTCCAGCTTTTGGTTGCTATTGACATTTCTTGACTGGTGGTCGCATTACTACAATTTCTGTCCCCGTGATAACATTTCCTCCTCTTGTCTCTGGCTTGTGGCCACATCGCTCAAATCGCTGTCTCTGCCTTCACAGCCCGTCCTCTGTGTGTCTTCTGTGTTTCTTTTCTAAGGCGCTTATCATGGGATGTAGGGTCCACCTGGATAACCCAGGATGATTTCGTATCTCAAGATCTTTGACATAATTACATCTGCAGAGACTCCCCTTTTTTTTTCTAAGTAAGATAACATTCACAGGTTATTGGAGTTATATTTGGGGGCTGTCACTCAGCTACAGTGGGGAACAAAGAACTGAAGTTGGTTGAGATCACAATGTAGTTTACCTTTACATACCACAGTACTCCTGGGAATTGTAAAATTTCTGTAATGAACTCTAGACATTATAACAGTTTTTCATAGGGATTTCAAATCCTGTAAATTCCACAACATTATCCTCCTCTTATTGAAGAAGGAGGGCATTATGGGCTTTTCTGGTTAGAGTTCCAGACTGGAAATCCGCAGACATTGTGTTCTAGTCCTGCTTCTAATTGTGCTACTCGGCGAAAGTCCGCCAACGCCAGTGGGACCCTTCCTCCCACCTCCCAAATAAGGATGTTACAGTGAACATTCTGTAGGTATCCCCTCCGCTCAAACATTCTAAACGTCTAAGTATTTATGGATCTATGAGTAATTTGTCTTTCCGTAATTTCATCCTAGTGACACTCTTGACATTAAGAGAGATGGTAAGCAGGTCTGATGAGCTCGGAGTTTGTCCTTTAAAAGCAAACTAGAAATATGTAGAAATTACCGACAATTTGAGATTAAAAAAAAAAAAGGAGTCAAGCTTCAATTTGTGGTTATTTAACATTTTAATCTGCCCTTTAATTACCCTTCCTGATCAGCTCAGCTTGGGGAGCCGGGGTTGGCATGGCCCACAGTAATCAGAGCCCCGTTTGCTCCTTGGTTCCTTGTTGCCAGTGGCTCAGCAAACGCATTTGGTTTTAGGGCTATCCACTTAGCCAGCCTGCCGTGACATTTAATGTTTTGTAAGTTCATTGATGCCATCGTTCTAAATTATTCAGAATATTGAAAGCAGCATTTATTTGTGTCTTTTGCAGGCATATTTTTTTTTCAGTTTAGCCAAAACATTTAACATTCAATTATAAAAGAAAAAATCCAATAACTAGATAATTGGGTATACAGAGCATATTAATTTAAATCCAAGTAATTCAATTATAGAATGTATTTTAATCATGGAAAACTGACAACATAATGGATAGAAATAGTTTAAGGGAATGAACACATTATCAAATAAAGAATGATTGACTTTTCAGAAATCACAGAACCTGAAAAATATAAAACATTATAGATAAAATGTGTCATTCACTTTTGAAAGTAGGCAAGCAAATTCAGCTTGAATATTTTACTCAAATGTGTCTACTCCTCAGTAAAGGAAAATGACAAATTTTAAGGAAAAAAAAACAAACAACTTGTGTAAACTCTCAAAAAAGATAGGCCGGCATGTCTTAGACGTGTCCTATTTGTTTGTAGGTCTTGACAGAACGACAGCATTAGTGAATAAAAGCCCTAATAGTGCATGTAATATGGATTGATTTCAGTGAGACATTTGATGTAGTGCTTAATGAAATCTTATTCCCCAAATAATTCAGATTGGCCTGGCTAGGAGAGCAATCACCTACTTTGAACACTGGCTGAAGGTACATGAACACGAGCTGGTGTGATATGCTTACCTGGGGTAGAGTGAATGACTCACAATTTCAGGTTTACTGTTAGGCCCTGGAAGGAAACAAGAGGGAATGGAGGAATACGTTTTTGCAAACTTCCAAGAATCAAGTGAACATTTGGCTCATCATTATACTGTTCGGTCTTATTAGAATGAATTGAATTGAACATAATACAGTGCTCTGATTTGATCTTTGATTTTTTCCCCCCTATTATCATTTACAATAGCCTTTTGCTGGTGTTGTAATTCAGACTGAAATAAGGACTAGCTAAAGAAAGGGATTTGTTATTCCCTCTTTTGAGGTATTTAAGACATTGTTTGTGTCTACCTTTTAGCATTTATTATAATCTTGTATTGTCATTGTCTTACCTTTTTATGTTTTTCCTTCACTGATGTCAGGTACTTTTAAATTTGTCACAAGTATTTGCTTCCCTAATTTGTAGCTTTCCTTGACTTGAAGTTATAAGTAATCTAAAAAAAATTGCCTTATAATTGTGAGCATGTTTTTAAGTGGAAAAAATAGTGAGGGGAGGAGTATGGAATCTGTTTTGATGTATTACATGAACATGTTGTATACAACTTAATTTTAAAATATGCAAAGGTAATTAGTTCATTAAAAGAAAACCCTTCAGCCCAAATATATATTACTAATATTCTCTTTTTTTATCTTTTTTAATATCTTGTAAGAAAAAAAAAACCTTGAAATAATTTTCAACAACACATGTTCTAATACTAACATTCATAAGACTGAAATATAAATGTTAATATATAGAATAAGAGAATTCACTCCTTAAAGCTACCTGAAGTATTTTTGGAATCAGGGATGAATGATTCGTAGTGTTAATTTATGGTTTGTTTTCTTGAAATAATTTTTACACAGAAGATTCATAGCACTTTTCAATCTATGAATTTTTATTTCACTCAAACAGATCAGTATTCTCTCTATGGAATAAAGAAAATTTGGGTGTGGTTAGGAGGAGTAAGCTGTTACAGTATTGAGAAGGATGGCAAAAGAAAGTCTGAAATTCATGTATGGTAGGCTATTATTTTCTGATATTGTCAGGAAATTAATCTTTCAAAATTAGTAGGTGTGTTCCATCAGTAGCAACTCCCTTATTTAAATTGTAGTTTAATTTTTTGAATTCTGCCTCTGTGTCACGGTAGCTCAAAACAAATTGCTATCAAGTTTTTATAATACTTGCTTTCAATCAGTAAAGTAAAATTTTTCTATTTATTTAGGTCCTTTGAAGGGATACCTAATTGTTTGGTTAATTTACATCGTTTTATTCCTGGCAAAATTCCAGGCGCTCCTCCAAGTAATAGGAACTGTTATTACAGCATAAGACATAAAAGAAAATGCTGTTGTCTTAGAAACAGACTCTCTCTGTTATCTTCCCATAGTGGCACACAGGCTGCCAGTAACAGCGTTAGCATGGGGTTGGGAGAGTATTTCGTAAACCACAGAAACGTTCTATTCTTTTCACTTATATCATCATGTTTTGTATCTCAGAGGATCAATACATTTTATTAAAAAGCAGTGAGATAAATGTGGAACCATTAATTTTCTTTTAGCCTTTTTTCCACTGTGTATCCCCATGCATGAGATGCTACATCGGAGACTGTAGGTTCCAAAGGATACACTTGAGAAGACTTGTGAATAATGCAGTGATATTAGAATATCATAATAGAAATGCTTATCACCTAGCAGCACTGTGGCAGCATTTAATGAAAATTACTGAAGATGCTAAAGCCATCTAGAGAATGACGTTGAAGGCACTAAAGATATTTCAACAGTGATATGTTAAAAAAAAAAAAAAGAAAAGGAAGAAAAGAGTGTCAAGAAAGCAAAGCAGGTCAGAAGTCACAGGATAAGTAAGTCCTTTTTTGAGAGAATCTCCAAATTAAAATGATGTATGTATATGTCATTCGATACTGATTATTTAAGCACTATTTATTGAGCACGTCCCACTTGCTAGATGCTGTTCTAGGCACTGGTGGTGTGGCATGAACCAAAGCTTCTGCTCTTATGAGACTCACATGGTAGATGGGAGAGGCAAGCACTGAATCAGTAAAGAAGTGAAGTAAATGGTGTGTCATCTGGTGTTATGATACAGGGATGATAAGGTGGCAAGGAGAAGTCTAAAGCCAGAAAGGGAAATTGTGTGTGTGTGTGTGTGTGTCAGAGAGAGAGAGAGAGAGAGACAGAAAGAGAGAGAGAGAGAGAGAGAGAGAGAGAGAGAGAGAGAGAGAGAGAGAGAAGACAAGCACAAACAGAAACAGTTTGGAGGTGGTGAGGGGGGCTGCCATTTGAAATAGAAGTAAGGAAGATAAGTAGAGAGTCTGTCTGGAGGATACTGGTTTTTTGTTTGTTTTTTAGCAGCATAGTTCCGATCATTCTTAAAAATATTCAGAATTGAAAGACAACTCAGAAATCACTTCATTTCAACTATTATGATCCCCATCCCCCATGGAATCATTGTATTTATACTTCCATATACTGAGTAGAATGAAAGTGCACAGCCTTTCAGGGTATAAACAAAGAATTGATTAAATACATTGAAATAGAACATGTTACAAGGTCAAGGGCTTATTGCTTGATACATAAACACGTAGCAAAATATGACGATGTTGACCTTCATTTTGTAACACAAAGGTATGTATGGATGATGCGCTGTGGTTCTTTGTTTTGTATTATTTTCTCTGATACAACAGGGGAATGAATACACGCTGAGTTGTGCTGTTGTTGAATTTCTTGTATTCAATAAATACACAGAAGGATATTAGCAAACCCAAAAAAGAGCATGAGGATATTCTTTTTGAGTTGCAGTTTTGCCTTTAATCATTTCCATGGATATTGGTTTCACTGGCTCTTACATTAATCATTCCTTAGCAAAAAGAGAAGAGCAATACTATTGCCCCTGTTTTGTAAATAAGAAAGAGGATGGTAGGAAGGTGAAAAGAGCTGCCTCAGGCAATTCTAACTATAAGGCTTTGGTAAAGCCCTTAGAAGAAGCTATTTGTCTTAAATGACAGTTTGGAGTTTTAACCACTAGGGTTCAGAGTAAACTAAATCTGAAACAGTATATTATAATAGAAAGATAAAAGGACTGGGACTCAAGAGCCCTCAATGCTACTTGCATTTGCGCCACTAACTAGCTCTGTGCCTTTTAGAATTATTATTTTTTCAAGTTGGAAGGGCATTAGACATTGTCATTTATCTAAAATCATTTACCAAAAGCCTTTTTCTGTACCAGGCATGGTATGAGGTGTTGGTCAAGTTGTGCTCGGTATCCTGAAAGAGGTCATGCATTTGTGGAGCAAATTCACAAACAAAAACTGACAAAGTGGTGTGCTCAGTACACCACACAAGGACAGTGCAGCATGGGAAGAGGAAGTGGGACACACAACTGAAACATTAGTTAGAGTGGGAGAGGTGGCTTCTCAGATACTTGGCTACAAAGTCACCTAGAGCTGGGGTTGATTGATGTAGAGAGGGAACCAAGGTGCAAAGTCGCAGAAGCAATAAATAGCAATTTTAGAGCTATAATTATTTCAGTGTTGCTGGAAGGTAGACAGTAAAGCTCAACTTTCAAGGGTGAGTCAAGACGTGCCTGTTGACCATAGTAAAGGGTTTTGCGTTGAACTTGAATGCAGAGGGACCTTTTGGGATGCATTGAAGCATGGAAAAGGACCTATTTGAAATGTACAGTGTCATACTAGAGGAAGAGTAAGAATTTATTTGAAATAGAGGCGTTATGAGGCTGAAACAAGACTCCAAGAGAGAAATTGAGAGGGTGAACTAAAATAGTAAATGTAGAATAGATTAGAAAGGTTGATTCAAGAGATATTTAGAAAGCAAAATCTATAAAATTCGATAGATAACCATATGTGAAGGAGGAAAGAATGGGTAATTGTAACAGCATGATTTTGAGTAGTAACGTGGAAAAGATTAAGGTTTTTAGAATTAGCCAGGATTTGAAGACAACTTATTCTGGAGGCGTCTGTAGCCTTTTCAGCTGCACATCATTAGGCAAAGGCACAGGGTAAGATCCATTTGGCCTGAGTATGCTAATTTGTATTTACAGGTCAGGGGCTCTGGGATTAGTGGACCCCAGGGTCCAAAGTCATCACAGACTCAAATTTCACTCATCCTCTATAATCATCCTAAAAGCTACTTTCCTTCAGAGATATAAGATGGATGTGACAGTTACAAGAGCTACATGTAAAAGAGCCATGGCCAGAGATACAAAGGAAGTCTCAGTTCCTGGTGGTATTGTAGGAATTCAAAATAATTCTTCAATTGTCCTTCCTTACCATCCCTCCCTCCCGTGATGTTGGGAAATCCTGGGTCACATGTCCACTCTCAACTAATGAATATCATGAGGTGATGATTAGTTGCTGAAAATTGGGATTTAGTGCTGGATAGAGGCTCAGTCTCTTCTGAGTCAAGTGTGAGAAGGTGGAAAAAGAAGAAAAATATCAGGCTCTGCCCATGAAAAGGAGGGGAAATTAGCATTATAACAGCCTACCTAAAATGATTTAAGAATATCTACCTTAAATGTGTGTGAAAATAGGGCAATGGGTTTTGCCAAAATAAAGAGATGGGGCAGCATTGTATATGCGTGTGGTGGGGGACAGAGAAGAGGAGATGCAAGTATAGGATGAAAGACTAAAAAAAAAAAAGATTATTTAATGTAACTCAGATTTACCTATAGCGCACTCATCTTCCTCCTCCACTGAATATTCATTTTAAAGTATCTATTTGCGGCATTACTATTTTCTAAGATTATTGCTTTAAAATTCTTTGATTTTGCTCCTTTGTCATTTTCTCCATCATTTCCCTAAAACAGAAGAAAGGCAGTGTTTCTGGTTTTTATTCTGCACAACATGAAGAGATCTCTAAGTGTGAAACAGATCCATGGGAAAAATAACCCTCTTAGCTATAGATGTTATTGCCATTAAATTACTACCTTAAGTACATGTACATATAGGAGATGCAGTTAATTTCACATGAAGATGTGAAGGACCACTAAGGTAATGAACTTTATTGAGAGTGCTTTTAATCCCATTATGCACATTTGAGAAGCTTTCTACGCAGGGAAGACCACTGAGTTGATAAAAGAAGCATTTAGTTAGCAATGCCTTTGTGCTTCCCTGCTCACTGGTGTATTTGCTTTAGAAATGAATGTTTCTCACATGGTAGATACAGACATGCTTCTCTAACTCACTTGTCTCAGAAATAATACGTGCATGCGTGTGCGTGTGTGTGTGTGTGCGCGCATGGGGAAGTGAACAGTGTCATGAAGTAACTAAGGAATACATTAAGCAACTTTTCATGGATATGTGGATTGCATAATTTAAAACCATCCTGGGGCATCCATAAATTATGCATAGGTTTTGTTTTCTTATTTTACATTTTAGAGGGGAGAAAGATACTTGATTCTGCAATTTCTACACCTTGAGCATTATCGAAATCTCTCTCCTGTCGAAAGCTGAGCATCTTTAAGGAACCATACCACCTGCTGTTTAGACTATTTTCCTAAGATCCTTTTGGACTACTCATTCTTCCTTGAACCCTGTTGAATTTTGAAGAGGAATCAAATCTCCATTATGTATAGAATAATTCCATTTACTTGTGTAAAAACCATAGCAGAGACTCTTAGCAGTGATTTGGAAAATATTTTAACATTGGTTTCTTTGAAGCAGTTGTGTATTGTGTTGTTTAAAACCATCTGAAGATAGGATTAACTAATTACAATATTATAATGCACGAATTATATAGATCCTGAATTTTCCATCTTTTCCATAGTTTTGGGACGATTGGTACCTTCTGTGGCTGTACATAGTATGCGCCAGGACACTAGCTATATGTTTTTCAAAGCTCATCTCCTTTCCACTTATAACCACACTCCAAGACCTCCCTGCACTTTGGATCAATATATAGGTAAATGACAATTGATTTTAAAACCAAACCAAACCAAACCTGAGAACCTGGAGATGAAATTCAATAACGGATAATGATTTGATTTGCTTCGGTCGCTTTGTTTTATAAATCAGTAATTGGGAACACGATAATTACTTATCAGCATAGGACATTTTGTTTGGTCATTTTCTGTTTAAAGATCTGACATCATTTAAACCTTACTTTTAGATCACTTTTAATTACAGTACTTGAGGATATGAGATATATATTTTAATTGTCTCCTTTTAAACTGAAGCCAAAGTTGAACAAATTGATATTCCTGGCCCCAAAGCCGGCTTTATTGTCCGACGAGTGCTGCTTTGGCTGCACCGCTAGGTGGCAGAAGAGTTCTAGTTTCCAGCTCTGCGTTGGAGGCTCCCAAGTCCAGTCTCAGCTCATTTCCCGCAGCAGCTGAGGCTGATATAAATGTATAAACAAGCGGAAGCTATATGTGACACACCCCGCTATTATTAAAGCATAATGCAGCAACCCCAAGCCCAGTTCTTGGCTTTGAATGATCTGGTGAGGACAAGGCTTTCTAATGGGCTGAGGTAGGGGAAGGCATCCTGAGGAAACGACTACTGAGGTTATTAGGCTCTGTGTTTTTGTGCAGTCTCTGATTTTTGTATCACCGTCCAGGACTAGGGCATCAAAGGGAGATTAGCGGCAACTCACACATCCACTGCTGCTGGAAGGAAGGACTATGGGGCTTCCACCTGCCTCTGCTGGGAGCGTTGCTGCTCACGCCTGGTGGAAGAGGAGAGGGAGGCAGCCTCAGGAGGAAGAGGAGCTGGACATGCACAAAGGAAATCGTTAGATTGAAAAGCCTGCCCCTTGGAGGCTCCTTAACTGCGAGAGCTTAGTTATAGAGTTGAATAGGAGTAGACTCTGACAGTAAAGCATTTTATTTATGTATAAAAAGATTTGCCAGGTTGATAGGATATCACTCAGGAAATATGTGAATTCTCGCAACATATGAAATATTAACAGAAAACTCAGAGAGATACTTGGGTCACAGGCAAAGAAAGATACTTGCATTCATAGAATATATATTTATGGTTTTTGGAGAGAGGGTTTTTTGTTTTGTTTTTTAAATGAGCCCACAGTATTCCAGAGTAAATAAAACTTTTTCACTTAGGGAAGCACAGGAGGCGGTAAAAAGAAAGAAAAGAGTGTGTTATTGCCATACAGGGGAGAGGCATAGCAGCTGCATTATTCTGGAAAGGCAGTCATCTGTAGGTTGTTTGCTAGGTGGGTCCACCTACATCTGCCATCGCAGCCAGCACCTGGTGCAGGGTGAATGACACACAATACACCCCAAATGGCACTGTCCAGCCGTGTCCACCAATTAAAACTAATAAACATTCCTCCCCATGCCGAAGACATGCCGCTAGCCTGGCGAGCAGCAGGGCTGGTGCTGGCAGGGCCTAATGACCGCAGTGGCAGCGGCGGTGGCAGCCAGAGCTCTGGGCAGCAGGTGCACTTGGCTGGGCACGGGTGAGGGCACCGCGTGGCGCTGTGTTGCTGCTCACATATGATGCAGGCAGAGCAGAGCTGTTTCCAAATTGATAGCAGAGGGGATTTGGTTGCAGACCAAGCTGAGCACACTGCGTTCAGGGCTTGGAGAAGCCCCAGTGGGGTTGGTTGGGTGCTATTCTCTTTGGGAAGGAAAAGTGGCTCCTCCTAACCCCCAACACACACCCTTACCAGGTAGCAGAGGCCAAATTCTGTAGGCAGGCCAGTAAACACCTGTGAGAAACCTAAAGAGCTTTGATTTTGAGGGCCAGAAAGTATCTCACTAGGTTGATCTCTTCCAGGTCACATGGATATGCCAGATCCCAGAGAACCTCCCAGAAGGTAAGTGGCCTGCTAAAAGGTCTCAGCATTCAGTGAGAGTTAAGGGTTTTGCACATCCCTCCACACCCCTCCATGCTGGACTTCTCTGAGAAAGAGTGGGAGAGTCCTCCTGGAATGTGTGTGTGTGTGTGTGTGTGTGTGTGAGAGAGAGAGAGAGAGAGAGAGAGAGAGAGAGAGAGAGAGAGAGAGAGAGAGAGAGAGAGAGAGAGGTGTGTGCAGGGCTCAGGAATGCCCGGATTCCCTGGGGCAGGGGAGCACAGTAAAGTTTGACACGTGCACTTACTCGTGGATTGTGCTTCCGCGCAACGCTAAGGCATCACCTTAGTGCCTTTCCCTCGGTTTCAGCACTATTTCTTCCAAAGGCAGGATGATTGTGTCCTTTTTCCATTTTGTCAGCAGTGCAGCAACTTATGTCAGTCTTTGTTTTCACCTCTGCTGATTTCAACGGCTGTCTGGTGGTGTCAGTGCTGTCAATTTAAAATCATGCTTCTCTCTGTGAGCACTGTTATGTTACAGGACACCTGAAGGTGCCATTTTCCTGTGGTTAATTAACCTTGAGACCAGAGGCACACCAGCGCAGCCCCTTAATTACATTTATGTGTAACCCCGCAAACACAGGGTGATAAGGGGCCAAGAGTGCTTCTGTCATGTCTCCTCCCATCTGTTTGACCCACAATCTGGAGGTTGTTATACAATACTGATTTCTGTCCTTGACATGGATTGTTATGCATTCTGAGTTCAGATGGCAAAGCTTTGAATGTCTGAGTGGAACCTTTGGCAGGTGTATGCAAAAACTTGTGGTGAATAATTTCTTTTACAAAAAAAAAAAAAAAAGAAAAAAAGAAAAAAAAATCAAAGCGACTTCCTTTGCCTCTGCCTGCCACGGTTGCTTGACCAAAATCTGTAAAAATAGACATGATGAGTATCCTTAATTGATACGCTAGTCTCTCTCTCTCTCTCTCTCTCTCTCTCTCTCTCTCTCTCTCTTTTTTTTTTTTTTTTTTTATATATAAATTGTGAGTGAACTAAGCCAAAGCTTTTTCAGTTGTTAGCTGCTAAAAACATTTGGCTTTTGTATGCTGGGTCTTGGGCTATAGAGATGAAGTGGTGTCAGGCTGGGTTTGGGGTGGTGTGGAGGATACAGAGAGGAGTATGGCAGATGGTTGTTTTGTCAAACCAACAGAAGTGGGAAAGAGGAGGCAGGAAGCAGATGATGAAGACCAAGAAGTTCAAACCTAACCAGGGACATGGGCCCAGTCTAGTAAACTGAAGAGCTAGATCCAAGCTAAGGACTTGGATCACAACGAGCCAGGGACGTGAGCCAAGAACACACACATAGCGGTTGGTTCAAACCTGGACAAGGGGACCAAAAAAGTAAAGTGTAAAGTAGAACGAATCAACATTAGAGACTGATGTGATCAGAGTCCACGGTCTCCTAGTGACTTTCCCTGTGACACTTAAAGCAGGTTCATCATTTATTTATTTAAAAATGAAACAAAAAAAAAAATAATCATTGCATTTTTGCTATATGTGTGGAAAAATAGAGAAAAGTAAGAAAAAGTGCATGTAGTACAAATCAATCTGATTTTTGGCTTTCCCTCTATAACACTGCCACCAAATTGTTTTTCATTTTCTGCTTAAATACATGTAGTGACTGGCTCCTTTCCAGTTACTGGTATTTCTATGTACAGAGGGGGCCAAAAAACATATACACATTTTAAGAGAGGAAAAAACTATTAAAATTGTAATACAACGACTGACGCTAGCATGCATTTGATTGACGCCATCTTTTGAGCGAATGTCATACCACACATTGCTACCGTAATTCAATTCAACTTCGAAAAGTAAGAAAGATAAAGTCTCTTGAAATGCATATATTTTTGGGGTACCCTTGGTATCGGTGGTGGTTTCTTTTGTTCATTCCAGTGTGGTCTTTGCGCAGCTTTTACCCGTAGGACTCTGTTCTGATTCTGGAGCTATGTAAAGTGAGCCCAACACGCAATCAGTCATGTAAAAGTATATAAGGTTACTGAAAAGGGGGCCAAAGGCCCCTCATTTCACTCATTAAGTACCTCACAAAAGCAAATATGTTTCTAAACGCTGGAAATCAAGGGTGAGTATGAAGGTACTTAGTCCTCATGCAATTTGTACTCTTGTTGTGGAGATTGGGATTTGTTGACGTCACAGGTTGCAGTGTTGTCAAGAACCACAGGGAGGCCAGTGGGATGCTTGGGAAGCCGGAGGATATAGGGATGTGTGGGACTCATACCTGGGGGGCGAAGCAGGGACTTGGTAAGCATAAATACCGAGAGTTTAAACATCTAGGGTTTGCAGGGAGAGAAGGGGAAATGCCTCCCTTCCTTGAGTAGGAGCAGAAAAACAGTTCTGGGATCTCTTCTTGAGATAACACGATGAGATGCACCGGGTTTTCCCAGGAGGACTTGAGCTGACTCTCCACTTCTTTGGGCTTTTGAAATATACTTAAAGAGTAGAGATAAGCAGTTGGCTGTCTGGAATAAAATGGGGTTTACTCGCTGTTACGTCAGTAACATTAGCTCTGCTCCAAGACAAAGTGTGGGAAGAAGGCAGAGAGAGGTTTCTTGTGTGTTTGTTGGTTTTGTTTATTTTTGACTCTGGTTGGAAAGAGCCAAAATGAGAGAGTAGGACAAATCCATACAGATTTTCAGTCTACATATTTGGAGAATAGAGGCCATATCTTAGATGTCTTTATGTCTCCTGGTGCACCTGAGACATTGTGCACAAATTAGTCAACAAAATGTTTAAATAACGCCTGTTTTATTAAGTTATAGTGGCCAAGCTAATGCTGTCATGCCTCTTTTATGAATTGAATTGGCTTTCTTTAAAACTGTAGTTTTATTATATGAATTATTACTGTAAAACACATATCCTGCTCTCCCAGGCCTCTGTGATTTAACCTTCAAATCTACCCCTCTCTGTGTTGCAAATGGATCATGTAGAGATAGTAATGCTGGCTAATTTAAAGAGTAGAGGATGTTAAACTGCACATGCTTTATGTATCCCAAGGAAATTCTGGAGTCATAAATCACCATGGTGACATAGCACATTGTGGTCCTCAGGGGGATACAATACTGTAAACCTTTTCTAATGATTTACAGACCTCCCAAATGAATTGTCATATTGACACCACTTGGGCCACAGCAGGGAATAATTGTTCTCAACAGTTACCAGTCCTAGAACAGAGGGGAAATCTTACATAAAATCCTGCCTGAGAGCTCACACCACACTAACAACTGAGGGCTTTCGCTTGTTTAATAGTTTTAAAAGAGAAATACCATCCGTATCCCCAGGGATTCTGACTAAAACAAGATTTCCTTTTCTAATGAGCTGATCCAGTTAACAACATTTTAAGCAACCTAATAATTTGTACTGGTGTAACACTTCCAATTTGATGATCCTCAGGTTTTTAAACATTAAAATCCTATTAAGTCTGGATCTTCTGAGCATCAAATCACAGTAGCTCCATTGCAAAGGTAGCAACTGTTGAGTAAATTTGTCTTTGAAAATGCAGCCCTGTATCTTCCAGTTTTTCCCCAAAATATTCTTAGAACATTTTTCATAACGGTGAGTTTCTTAGTTCTCCAGTGATATACACATAGCAATTCACAATGGAAAATTTTCAGTTTCTATAAACTCAAGATCATAGAAACCAGCTAACCATTGAAAAATTAGATCATAGTTGAGAGAAAAACTTCAATTATTAAAATTAAATAATTCTCCAGCAGACACTGAACTGTGTAAGGAAGGCAGGGAAGTCCTTCCCCTGGAACATGCTGTAAACGTATAGAAACAATGCTGACTATTTGTCTTAAAGAGAAGAGGTGAAAGAATGATTATCTAGTGTACCAAGTTCTGCAGTCTCAAGTAATCATAGTGGTCCACAAATATGGTTTCACTATAGCTCATATACAGCTGTTTCCTGGCACTCCATGACATTATTATACCTCTTTAATAATTCAAGGTACTCTTGGGACCTAATTTCTGCCTTAAATAATTCATAATGCATGCTTTATATTAAATGAATAATTTTAATGAGACAACCATATCAGTTTGACTGGGGAATAACTGTTGATTCGATTTGAATGTTATTTTGAATGAACTAGCATTGGATTAACAAGATTTTTACAATGTTGTTTTCTTATTTATATCCTGGCCTGATTTTTTGGTTATAATTATTAATCTTCTAGTAAATTGAGAAAGTAACAGGAAATCGAGAGAATGAACTTTAGACTGAATGATGGAAAATTTACAGGGAAGAATCATTGAAGAGAATAAATAACATAGAAACACAAACTTCTTTAATTGGGTATGTTTTCAATTCTCTGACCTTGAGATTCTGTAGAAGATAGTTTTGCATCAGTCCTATTATTCGGTCTGGAAAAACAACGAGGTCCTCTTAGTACGAAAACACTCTTCTTTGGACCATCTATCAGTCAAAAAAATTGCATTTATTTGTCAGGTTATTTGAATAATGGCATTAATGCAGCACTACAGTAAAAATATGGTAGAGAACGCATGATGCAGATTTATGAGTACAGATAGAGTAATTGGCTGTGAAATCCATGAGAACACAGATATATGCTTTTGTGCAGCTAGCACCTAGGGTAGTGCTTGTTATCTAATTGGTACTTAATAGATAATTTGTTAAATGAATGGTGAGCAAAAAGTAGACAGTATTCAGGGAAGCATTAATAATATGGAAAAAAAAAGTGTCGTGCGTACATTAAAGTGTAATTTTCACCAAGCATGCCCAATGAGGTGAGATTGTTCCCATTCTATGGAAGAAGAGACTGAGGGTTAAACGGTTGAAGTAGATTGCTTAAGTTCACACAGGAAAGCTGGACCATGAAGCTAGGTTTCCCTAACTCTAAATGCCATGCTCTGAACCACTGGACCTCACTGTCTGTCTTAGAGGCCTGCAGAACTTGGTGTTTGCACAGTGGCTCCCATACAAACACTGGAAGATGCAAACCTGCTCAGTACTCGTCAGTTAAGGCTGGGCGTGTTCTGGATGGGGTGAGTGTGGACAGTATTCTTATTTACTATCAAGCCACTGTTAAAATGCTCTTCTGCTTAGCTCTTGGCTTCATAGTTTAAAGTAGGAGGAGAACATGGAGGCAATGAACTGAAGTGTCTGTGGGATATTAAGAACCTGCACAATTAGATTCAGATAGCCACGTTTTACGAAGATCTCACTGTCTTCCTCTCTCAGTATTTACATTAGGAGGCATCACAAAAAAGACAATATAGTTCACATCATGAGGATGTTTGCATATTATGTGAAATAAAGAATGAAGCATGTGGAAAAGATTTCAGGACATTTACAAAGCAACTTGCCTGTGAGCTTCTGTCTCCTGTCTGCTTTAGCTGAGTAGGGATTAATGTTGTCGCATATTTCTCAAAGTTAATAACTTAAATATAAAAAATAGAGGTTGAAAGTATGTCTATATTGAAGACTAAAATATTTTTAATCTCAAAAGGGTACTCCAAAATCTTAATTATTGGATGTGAAAATAATTCTTTTGTGCTATATGTGTGTGTATGCATATAAAAAAGTATTATTCGGCTCCTTAAAATTCTATTATTTCAACTGAATTTCTGATTTTTTTACAGTAAATTAAATGAGAAATATACAATATGGAAATAACATAGGATAAATAGAAGCCCTGGGTTCCTGTCCAAATCTCTTGCTCTCTTTGAATCTCAATTAAAATAGGATTTTTGTATAAATCAAATGATATAAATACTCATATACATATATACATAATGTATTACACCCATCTTACTATGATTATTAATACTAAGTAGAAATAATGACTAATGTTTCTAGAGTTTTGATTTAAATAGCGATGTTACAGATTGCCTGTTCCTGTCTATTTTCAGGTCATAACAAAGGAAAAAAAAAAACATCCCTCCTTCATTTCTCCTTTCAGAGGCTCTCAGGAAATTAAAAAAAGAAGAGAGTCCTCTGTAGTATTTCTGACAGCAAATTTCTCAGAATCTAGAAACACTTCTTTTCTCTGTAATAAGTTGCTGCAGATACAAGGGAGTACTTATGATTGATGACTATCTTCGTTTGCATGAGCGATAATTCCTGAACACACACTTCTCGATTAAAATACAAATGCATTTTCAACTGCATATTTCTTTATCTATGTTTTATTCTTACATGATAAAATGTGAAAAGAATCAAGTAAAGTTGGGCTCTAGAATATTGCAAAAGTGAAACTGAAGCTGAGGGGACTTTTAAGTAGGGAAGGATGATTTCTTGCCATCCATTTGGCTCATGAACATGTCATTCCGTATGAATAATCAAGCTGATTACTCTGGCACATAAGAGTCTTAGACTCTGTGACCAAATAAATACTTTTAAGAGCATGTAGGCTATTATGCTATCACTTGAAAGTGGAAAACTAAAACCCAGGCGTCGTGAGTGAATTGACAAGGTACCATTGTTAGTAAATGTCAGAAATGAGACCAGAAGAGAGACAGGGCGCTGTGTGTCAGACATTGTGTTAGGCACTTCCACATCCACTGTCTCGTTTGATTGCTAGCATAACCTTGTGATCATGATTACTATTTCACAGGTGAGAAACTGAGGCTGGCAGAAGTGTCATAGCCTAGTTACAAAGCCAGTAAGTGGCGGACTTAGGAGGAATCAATGTCTCTTTGACCCTGTAAGTTATATTTTTCCCATTGCAACGTGCTACTCCTCAGATCTTCAAGCGCTTGGCTTAGTGGCTTTGCTCACGTTTGGAACATGTATTAAGGGTTATTCAAAACAAAGTAAGAAACCCGGTTTGATGAAAAATGGAGACAAACAGGAAGTTATCCTAGTTGAAACATTTGTGAAATTTCAGGTTAAGAACTAGCTTCCATTACCAGAGAAAACAAGGACAACAAAGTCAACTATAATTTGAATTCTTTTAAACTCTGGGGTAACATCCCTCAGGCAGTGCAATGCCCTTACAGGTCTCCTGACATTTTGTAAGGCCATTTAATTCATTTGCAGATAGGTACAACTATAATACTTACACACTTGCTCACTTTCACACGTGGAGTGTATGCTGCGTGTTTGAAAACACAATAGAGAAAAAAATAAACAAAGATGAATTATCTTCTTATTTACATTTCAGTTCTGAGAGATAATTACTTGTTTAAGTAAAGGAGTTTGCCTTGATTAGAGGACACTAATGATCACTAATTATTAAACATGTTTGTATTTGCAGATATTTTTGCATTTCACTAGTCTCATCAAGAGACCAAGCTCAGCTAACCCTGTCTTTTGGCAATGCAATCAAATTTTTGTTCCTGAATAAGCATTTCATGAATGAATGTAAATAAGAATTCAGAAAAGTATAATGCATAAACCTTTATTCTACATGTGTCCATAAAACAGTATGGCAAAATAACAAGTGATATATTAACATATTTTATAAAAGATTGGTAACACATAATAAAAGTTTTGTTTTTAAACCTTGAATTTATGATAAAAAGTTTATGACATCTTCTTTTCTTTCTCCTTCATTTCTTATTATATCTTTTGTCATGGGTCTTATTCATTCATTCACCCATCCAAAAATACTTATTGATTACTACTGGACACTGTGAATAGTCCTAAGCAGTAATCGTACCCAGTAGGCAACACAGCAGACTCCCTGTCCTCCTGGAGCTTATACTCTAAATGGTAGAGACATACAATAACCATGTAAAATCAGGCAGATGATGTCAGATAATAAATGCAATGTAAAACAGAGTGACAGACAATGACCTGGCATGAGTTACTTAGAAAACAATGCCAGGATAGGTTCCCTAGGAAGATACCTTTGAAAGGAAACCTACATGGACAAAGATGCAAAGATGTGGGAAATGGTGAGAACTAAAGCAGATTAAAAAAAAAAAAAAAGCCAGTATGGCTGGGGAAAATACTAGACAGAGATGTGAGGCAGAGATCAGACATCAAAAGGCAAGAAAGCCATAACAAGGAGTATGGATTGTTTTTCCTTTTTTTTTTTTCCTCAATTAGTTTCAGGTGTACAAAAACAGTGTCATAGTTAGACATTTACACCCCTCACAAAGTGATAACCCTCCTCCCCCAATCTACTACCCCTCTGACATCGTACAGAGTTGTTACAGTTCCACCGACTCTATTCCTTATACTGTACTCCACACCCTGTGAATTTATATATATATAATTATAGTTGACATTCATATAATTATAGTTGACATTCATTATTCAGGTGTGTGGATTTTAATGGTAGTGCTGTGCAGGGAGCGGGTGGTAGTCAGGTGGCAATCCAGAGAATAGATTATGGTCAGCAGTGATGACATTTGGGGCCTGCCTGGCAGCAGGGCAGATGGCAGGACAGAGAGACATTCAGAATTGGTTTTGGAGTTACAGCTGGAAGGACTTAAAGGATTTCATGGATAATATAAGAGAGGAATCAAGACTGACTTGATTTCTTGGCTAGAGAGAGGTGGAGGAGGGTGGTATAACTTAGTAAGATGGACTGAGGACTGCTGTTATAATTGAAAATTCCTTGACCATGACTAATATGTGCAAATCCTTGTTAGGTATAACAGGACCAAAGTATTATTTCAAAGGCCTGCAGAGGCCATGGTTGTCCTTATTCCTCATCTTGAAGATTTTGCCATTGTAGCCAGCAGTTGGCTTCACTGTGTGTGGGGAGCGTTGTATGGGAGATTCTTGGGCTGCGTGTCTGTGAGAGATGATATTGGCAATGAATCATGTGCTGTCACTGGCTCTGCACAATAAGGGTATGAAGACACTTTCAAACTTTTTTGTTTGGCTTCATAAATGGTAAAGCATTGATAAATAAACCAGGGACTCAGTCAGAGATAAGAAATACACAATTAGTCACTTTAGCCTTCCTGCCACATACTGGGAGTCTGCCCCTCTGTTTAAAAGCAGTATTTAGATCCTTCTGGATGTAGTGAGAGTCAAGGACATTATAGGTGAAATTCATAAGAAAGCATAAAACTCGTACCACAGAACTCTGGGAGGTAGAAAACCATCCTTCGGTGGAAAAATCTTCAGTACTTTGCAGCCACAATTCTAAGACTGACAGCCGTCTCAGGCTGTCGTCAAAAGCGTGGGTTTTACGGTTGCTCAGGGCTGTGTAACTGGAGCTTTCAGTACCCTTCTTACTTGACTGTCCTCCTCAGAATTCCTCAAGAGCCCTTGACTCTTCGTCTTTTAAGCTCTGCTCTATGTTATGGATCTTTTTGAAAATCAGTCCAGCATTTAAGATGAAATATTCAGGGCAAAGAAGACAGGTCAGCCAATGAGCTGAACCCACCATAACACAACCTCAAGAAAAACCAAACATCTAGCTGAAAAAGAGTAAGTTTATACTCTAATCAGAAAGGAGGAGTGCAGTTTTATGTTTTCTTGTGTTTCAAACCCAATAAGGTATGCCAATCTTTCCCCCAGGTATTGCTCTGCGTGTGGCCCACCTAGTATTCCAGCCTAGCCCTCTAGCTCAAGTTCTGCAAAATAGGGACAGAATCTGAATGAGAGGGGGATGCAGGCACCTTCAACGCTGCGCCCTGTGGATCGGGTCTTCTTTGACCCATCGTGTGCTCCCTGTGGTCTTTGAGGGTGACACACAACCACTCTTCCCAAGTCCAGGGGGCTGAACTGATCATGGAGGAAGGACAAGTGAGTGTGCATTGTGTATCAGAGATGCATGAGCAACAAAGGATGTGAAAGGAATAATAGAAGTGAGATTATGCTGATGCGTCCTGGGCATGCGTTGAATGTGTCAGGACTGCAAGTAAGCCTGAGTTGTTTTAAACGGAAACACTTGAAACACCATTCTGTCTGTGTTCTTTTTGTATTTTGAGATTAGCTATGGCTATAGTGGCAGTGTGGCACAGTGTGTGTTGGGGCGGGGTAGGGGGGTAGGTTTGAACCTAGGCTTCAGGTTCCTGTTCTGATTCTACCACTAACGACATGAGTCACCTTGGTAAAGTCACTTCAGTTCCTTGAGCTTCAATTTTCTTATCTCTAAACTGAAGATAGTAGGAACATCCAGTGCCTAGGGTATGATAAAGCCTGTGGAAACACTTTTAAAGTATAAAGTCTCATAACTGCCAGTTTGTAGTTATAAAACAGTCACAGGGATGTACAGTACAATACAGGGAATATAGTCAATAATATTGTAATAACTGTGTACGGTGCCAGGTGGACGCTAGACTTGTTGGGGTGAACACTTCGTAAGTTATACACGTCTAACAACGATGCTCTATCCCTGACACTAATATAATATCATATATCAACATTAACTGAAAAAAAAATATGAAATGCTCAAAGAAGAGACAGTTGTCTCTAGTGTTATGATGGACATGTATGATAACTTAAAAATGTAGCATGAACAGGAACTATTTATTGAGTGCTTACTTTGGGCCAAGAACATGAATCATCTCACTTAACTCACATCACAACCCCTTGGATAGGCGCTGTTGTCTGCGCTGGGCAGAGGAGAAAATCAACACTCAGGTTAAGTAATTTGATCAAGGCCGTATAACTAGACAATGGCTGTCCTAGCTCTCGGTTTCCACCTATCCCGTTTCAAAGCAAGGAGTCTAGCTGTGCATGCTATTTAGAATTATAACTCCAAGTGTCCTATGAAGTATCTCCGATTGTAAAGCTCTAAAATCATTCCAAAAGTTTTAAAATAAACTATAATAATTCAATTAGAATATGAATTGTAATGCTCACGCGATGAGATTATAGAGCTAAGATTACTGCAGAATGTAATAGATATGGCTACTTCTTCCACACAATTCATTTGACTTTATAGCAATTGGTGGGTTTATAGCAACCCACCCAAGGGTGCCAGATTTTAATCTGAAACAAAAATAGCCATGTTTGTGGGAACAACACTATTGTGACTTTATTTGGAAGGGGATTTTAAATCAAGGGAGGTATGCGTGCTTTAGCATTAATTCCTATGCTGCCCCTATCGTTAGTGGCCGGGAAGATAGTATTATTGCTGATAAAAATCATTAGAATGCTGTAATTTTCAACATAGTTCAACTACTCCAAAGAATAGACAGGGCGAGTTTGCTGAGTGCTAAACTGATAAATGGCATTTGCAAGAAACAGGAGTTGTTGTATATCTTAAAGTAGTGAAATGTTTTCCTCACCTGCCCACCTTTGTTCCTGAGGTAGAATCACTTTTAGTATCAGTTTCAGTATCTGCAGTTGATAAACTACCTGGATAGCATTTGGCTAGACATACAGCAGACTTGATTGTGTTTTTGTGGAGATGGAATGGTAATATAGCCCATATGCCAACAATCTAGGGTTGAAGTTGAGGCATTGGCACTTTTATTGTTTTTACATCTTGGGCTGTTCTGTCCTGTTGCTTTGCAATCCACCTCCTCTCCCCGCCACCCAACATTCTCTGTTTACTCACTCCCAGAAGCAAAAGACCTCCTTTCTTCTATTTCTTCGAGGGAGCCTGTTTTAGTTGGCTTTAGCCCCACTTTTCTTGGCCAATACGTGAAGCTATGCATTTCCTCCAAAGGTCCAACTGAGCTGTAGGATGGTCATGTACACAGTGGTCTCTGCTCAGAGCCAGTTCTGTTCCACTGGTGACATAATCTTGTAGTTTGTACATTAGTATGTCCTTTATTTTGCTAAGAAATGATTCGTGATTTAAGTGTAGAATACCATCATTTATAATTTTTACTTCTAAGAATATCCTAATTATTTTATTTGGTGTGTTGCCATACTTATGATATTCCTTGCTCCAAGAAAATGACTTGCTCTGTAGATTTAGAAGATGAGGAATAATAGATAAGAAAGTAATTTTGATGATAGAGGCGTAATTTATTCATTCAATTCAGTTTTCCAGTGTATTAAAAAGAAAGGGCACCAGAAAAGGTCTGCCCCTTTTGTCACCAGGTATTTTATTATCCTTTACAAAAATTGTGCTTGGAAGAGAATTTCAGAGAACAGAAACATTTTATTACAGAAGATGATAATTTTTTTTTTGGTCTTTTTCTTCTTATTATTTTATTAGAAATTTTTAGGGGCAGAGAATGGAAGCATGGCCTATGAATGTATGTAGCAATATTAATAAGCATTTTTCTTTTTATTGAGGACCTAGTCTCACAAAGTTTTAAAATATGCCTTCTATTCTTCACGAATTCACTAAATAGCAGTGTACTAGTTATTTATTGTTGCATAGCAAATCACTACAAATCTTAGTGGCTTAAAACAATAATGATTCTTTATTATCTCTCATAGTCTCTACTATTTCAAAATCCAAGAGCAGCTTAGTTCTTGCTTGGGATCTCTCATGAGACTGCAGTCCCACGACTTCTTTATTGTTATATGTGGTGCGTTACCTGGGAAAATTCAAACAGCTCTATCTTCAAGTGGTCTCTCCACATGGTTTCTCTTTCCTGGTAGACTCAGGAGAGCCAGAATTCTTACATGATGACTCAGGGAGCCAGAAATTCATGCCGCAAAGGAGAGAGCTAAGTGACAGCCATAGCACCTTTTATGACCTAACCTCGGAAGTAATATAGTACTACATGCAACACACTCTATCGGAAAGCCAGTCACAAAGTCTTGTCTAGGTTCAAGAGGAGGGGAAATAGATCGCCTCTGTGTTGGAAACAAACAAACAAAATTCTAGAAGAGCATGTGGGATTCGAAATGTTTCTGTGTCCCTTTTTGGAAAATACAGTTACCACATGTCGGCATTAACACCTCGGATTTAAAGATAAGCAAACCTAGGCTCAGTGAGTTTAAGAGACCTAAAGTCATCAGGTAATATTTGGTCAGGTTATGTGGTATGTCAGACTTGCCACGCTGTACTTCTTTAATTTTGTCAGCAGTGCATTTGTCTGTACTCCATGCACCACTGAAATCCTTTTCTCACAAGAATCACACCAAAGGCCATGAAAAACTCCTCTATCTATAACTTCACAGACCTTATTGGAAAGATCCAGGTGACTTCACTTCTACCTCCCTGGACTTGGTATGATCCAGAGGCCTTATTTCATCACCTTCCTGCTCATTTGGCTGACGAGCAGAGAATAATATTGTCTGTCTTAAAACTTTTAACTTGTTTGCACCCTCAAATCTACACTGAAAGTGTGTACAGAGGGCTCATTTAGAGGGATTATCTGATGTGTGCATTGTGGCTTAATGAAGGATTCAGATGCTTCTGGATGAAATTGAAGTAAAAGGAAGATATAGGAGGGAAAATGAGAGTTAAATAAGGGACAAAAAGAAGGTAGTTTTTAAGAGATGACAAATTCTACCTTACACAATTATGCTTTATTTTAATCTGAAGGAAATGACAAAGCAGATACTTTCTGAAAATAGAACTGTTAACTGTAAATATTCTTGTGAAATCTGCCAAGCTGTTTGTGTTTTGTTTTAAAAGCTTTTGTACATTCCTGAGCTAAACAAAGTACTTCCAAGAGTATGTAGACATTTTAGAACACCGTACTTAAAGATAAAAGAAAAATAGAAATCAGGAATTGATCGCAATGAATAGGTATTGAATTCAAATAACATTCAAAGGTTATTTTCATCTGTGACTTGCTGCTATATATAGATCTTTATAGTCTAAAACCAAAAATATTTGTCACTTCTACCTAAAAGTGAGTCTTCCAGTGTTTTCATATCTAAATTCAATTGAGTGCTCCTGTGTTGGTAGTGAGTTGGAAGACTCAACACTGTTCTGTTTTTTACAGAAACTCCATTAGAATGGAAGACGTTTATGAACTGTAGACATCTCTTGTTAATTTATTGTTATTGGTTTCTCATTCTGTGACCAAGAATAATGAAAACTTCAGAAAACCACAGATTAGTTGTTGAGTGTTCAAAGTGTGCGGAGTTCAATAACTTGGGAAAGGATTTATTAAGGAAATAGCCAACACGTCACGCATTCTTGAGAAGCTTACCACCAAAGTGAGCAGATAAAACTCCGTCAATTTCGTACTACTACACTTCAGAGTTTCACAAAGCTGCACCCATCCTTTCTCTCTGCCTCTTGCTGTAACAGAGGACTTGTCTAACTTTCTACCGAAAGTCAGTGGCTTCAACTCCCTGCTGAACACTGGAGATGAGATACAGAACACAGTGGAAGAATATATATTGGAATATTCACCTCCGAGGTATCATATCACTCCGAGGAATTCATATCACTCCCAAAAATGTGTTGCTCTGCATACAGATAAAACACACTGGTACTACATATTCTTTTTTTTTTTTTCAATGCACAATATTATAATCAGTGTTACTTCTGAGACTAAGGCAGTGTATCAGCTTACATGAGTCCTCCTCTGCCTTTCTGTGCTAGTTCTGGGTGATACTGTATATAGAGTATGAGAAGGCCCTTCCACTATCAGGTGAGCTGCATAAATATAGTGGTATTTAGTATGTATAAGAAAATGCTGTATTCGCAGTTCCATCTGATCACTTTCCTGTATGATGCCAAATAAACTTGCCTGCAAAACTTTGAGGTAGGTAGTGTTATCCCTGTTCTACCAATGCAGAAATGGTGGCACAGAGAAGTTAGGTAAGTTTCAAAGAGCCAATATTTGAAACCATATGGTCTAGGACTTATGCTCTTAATAACTATTGTAAGCCATATGCTAAGTAATGAAGATGTAAACAAAATCAAGTAACAAGGAAAACCAGTAATTCTGGATTATTATCAATGTATCCTTAAGAGGTGAAAGCACTAAAGAATCTCTTTTACAAGGTCTACAAGTGTGTCGTTTTTCTTTATGTAATATATTGTCCTAGCTCAGGGCTTACTAGGTTTTATGGATACTTGATAAGGTGTTTTTAAGTAAAATGAAATTAAGATAAACTATGATGGGGTAATGTGGTTTTGCATAATCTTGTTGACCATAGTTTTGAATTTTTTTGATCTCTCTATAGTGTTTTCTGACATATTAGGCACACACAGAACCATTTTAATAACAAAACTGATGTTGCCTAACATTGCTAGGCATTCATAAAGCTCATTTTTTTAAGTGAACTTATTGCAAGGTAAGTTTAGATGCTGGCTTTGTATTTCTAGGTCATTGAGAAGAGAGAGAAAAGAGGCATCCTCCACTTTTCAAAAGTTTGTGTTACGCCACTTATCTCTTAAGAAGTCCTATATTAGCACCTGGTTTCGTTAACCAAAAGAAATCAGAAGAGGATTTTCACTTTTATGAGAAAAGGTGAAAAGCGAAAACAGTGTTCAGCGTTTGTTTTGCAGTGAGCTTATATACAGGCTGCGGGTACCCCCCGCAGTGCGAGTGGCTCTGCTTTTATGATAAGTCTTATTATTCTACCATGTCTGTGAATTAATCTTTGTGCAAATATTCAATTTAGTTGTACTGAATGTACTGTACCAGGAGGGGAAAAATGATTCAGCTCCATATCAGATTTTTATTTAAATATTTTTAGAGAAAAGGATCGTTTCCCAAATAACTTATTTTCTCTAGTTTGTTTTTATGTCATGAGGCAAGATTACCTCCTGAGGTTGGGTATTGAAGTAAGGGGGAGAATGGATGTGTCAAAGAGTTGAGACATGTGGATGGGTATTTGTCGAGTTCGAATTATCGATAGTGACATTGTTAGGTCTACGCTTTAAATTGGTCACTTTGGGTCCAGGGAGGAGGTTATGCGTAAGAGAAAGCAAGATTAGAGTCAAGAAGAGCAAGTAAGTCCTTTTCCCAATAAGCTAGAGGATGGATGGCATTAACTATGGGTTGAAGAGGGAATAGATGAGCTTCAGGAGAAAGGACTGACGAAAAAGGATAGGAAGTATAAAGCAGTGTGGTAATGAGGATTATACAGTATAAATGGAAGGCTTTTGCTTGTCTCATATCCACTTATTTTTCTTCTGAAAACAACAGCCAACATTACTCATGAGAAACCACTCTTTCCCTGCCTCAGTAGAGGACGCTTGCTTTGGCTTCAGGGGTCAGCATATGACTGAGACATGACACATCACAAGTCCCACTGGGATGGACCAGTGCCTGGGTTGGTCCAACAATACTCGGTCCCCAATTTTTCTTTTTCTTACTCCTGGTCTATAATCTGAAACCTGGTAGAATAAAATGTGGAGCTGCTGGGGGCTATGATGTAGCAAACGTCTGACAATTTGTGATACGGAGAGAGCTAAATTGAGTATCGATGACATTTTTTAGCTCCCAGATATTTTCTGAAGCCATTATGCCCCAAACATTCCTTTTCTTGGTTTTTTTTTTTTAATTTTTATTTTTCTTAAGGTAGTTTGAATTGTGCTTTTGTCACTTGCAATAGCAAGAATCCTGACTATTCCTGAGGTTTGTGGGCTTTAATTATTTCCAGTTGCTTATGTAAAGCATTATGGGGATTGTAATAAAATACAAGACACAGATCTATAATACAAGATTTGTTTTCCCCAGTTTTAATTAATTCTTTTTTATTAACTTTATTGGCGTGACATTGGTTAATAAAATTATATAGGTTTCAACAAATAAATCAGACAGACAAAGTCGAGAATCATATGATTTCACTCATATGAGGTATAAAACTGAAAGCAACAAATGAACAAGACAAACAAAAACTCAGAGGCACAAAGAACAGTTTAGTGGTTACCACAGGGTAAGGGGGGAGGAGGGTGGCAGGAGAGGGTAAACGGGGTCGAATATATGGTGATGGAAAGAGAACTAACTCTGGGTGGTGAGCACACAATGTTATATATAGATAATATATTTATTATATGATATAAGATTTTGATGAGTTTTGGGAGTTTCACTTTTGAAATATTGTAGTACAAATGATTTCTTTTGAATTTTCTTAAAGGTTTATAAAATCTGAACTTAAGTTTCTCATAAGAACTGCCTGTACCCTTAGTGTTTGAGGCTGTGATTAGTATAATACATTACATGTTTCATTTATAAACTTTTTGGTGAAGTAACTTTGTAATCTTTGTGATTTTTAAAGCTCTGCATTCATATAAAACATTATATAACTAGTGATGATGAGAATAACTGGAATTCTCACTGAAGCTTTTTTATGAATTATATAAATAAAATGTATAGTAGTAAAATGAACTGGGAAATACTAACCAGTAATTTTATTTTGTTGTCTTTGTAAATAAAGAGGTATCTTACCCATCATAATTATTTTAAATGTGATGCAACCAAGCAAATATTCATATTGTGTTTGACTAAAAGCTAGGAGACCACTTGAAAATGACTTCCCATAATGTTTATAGTTTGAGATATACAAAAATGAATGTGGGTTATGGTTATATAATTTATACTTTAAGAGGAAAGTGTTAATATGTTGTAACATTGAAGATTTCCCTTATGACTAGTGCTTCATTATTTAATCCAACAGTTTGCTGAAATAATAACTTTTCAAAAAAGCAATTATTTTAAAAATGAAACCAAATGAGATATTTCAAGTTCAATGGACACATTGTTTGTAATTTTAACTAAGAATCAAATCAAAGTAATAATTTATGGTGTTCATTACCTAAATACTTTCCCTAGAATCCAAAATCCTCAAAATGATTTAATCAGTATTTCTTTTTGTAAAATATTTTCTATTATCAAAGAACAAAAAGCAACATAAAACAATCAGAGTTCAAGTATAAAATAAAATATATATATATTTTTCAGTGTTTTGTTTTTACCTTTATACTGATAGTTTCCACTTTTCTTATTCATCTAACTTTTCTTATATCAATTTACTATAGAAAATATGTCCAATGTTAATGTTTTTCTCTGAGTTGTTGGGCATATTCCTGTTGAATTCAAAGTGATTTTTTTACATACTAAGAAAACTATATGTCTGTTTTGTCTTTTGAGTTTGATTATTATGAATTTTCCAATGCAGCATTTTATTTATTTTTATGCAACGTATACTATTAATCTTTAACTTTATAACTTCTGCATACGGTTCCATACTTACAGATCTTTTAATTCAGATTTTCTTCCAGAATTTTTTCTAGTATGTTTGCATTTTATTTTATATATTTAAATCTTGATCCATCTGGATGTGTGTGTGTGTGCACATGTGTGTAATATATAATGTTCCAATTCAAGTTTATTTTATTCCAAACGACTACCCCGTTTTTCTTGTGCCATTTGTTGAATAATCTGTCTTTTCCCCCACTTATTTGAAATGATTTGAGATGCTATCTCTTCTGTTCCATAAGAACATGCATGCACGTATGTGCTCCAAAAATAGAGGGATGTTTTCTATTTTGTTCTATTTTTTAATTCTCTGTTACTACCATCCAGGACAGAGTAGTGTCTGGCTCACAGACGAGGCCTCATAATTATTTGTTGAATGAACATTTGCTGCTTGTGTTGGGTACCAGGTAGCCTGACATAGTCAATTCCCCTCCTTCTGTGCCCCAGAATATTTCCAAATACAGATTGACATGAAAAATATAAAATTATTAAATGCAGTGAGTTGACTTTTTGGACCTCCAAATGATTGTTCTTAAGCTAACCTTTAGGTTTTCTCTGTTTCACTTCCTCTGCTGAAACACTCTTTTCATATTTTCCATAATTTTAAAACCTTGGAAATTCAAGGACAATCCTTTGGAAGAGTGTTTTCCATCTTTTGAATCCAGTATGCACAGACAAATGATACACCTAATGTGAGACACTCTCCCTTGGAGGAGACAAGACTTTGGGCTATTCCCAGGGAAGTAGCTGTAACTCAACCCCTTTCATTCTGGCAAAGTAGCATCTTGAAAGCGACTCCATTGCACCTGTACCTTGAGACCTTTCCAGTTTGCTATTAAAGATAAAATCATTGACAAGCCTAGATACTTTACCATCAGAATCAAACTACACAAAACATAGCTGACAACAGAATAAGGGACAATTTTTGTAAACACAGCCGTAACAAGAGATGAACCACTCTTTACTAGTGAGCCTGGCATCTCCACAGCTTGTAGCAGACTCTCGGTGGAAGCTGAGGGGAGTAGCTGTGCATTCTGATGAAGCATTTTTTGACATCTAATTCACACAACAATCCCTGGAGGCCAAGAAAGATTACATTGCCTAAGGTCATTTATCTTGAAAGGGGTAGAGTCAAAACTGTAGGAGGTTTATCTGATTGGAAGTCTTATCTACTGGGATATTCTCTAGGACTTTTTCTGTATTGGGACAATTTCTGGAGGTTCTACTCTGTTTCCACTCATAATGTTGTTCTGTCATTGAGATAATAGCCAATGCTCCGAGAAAGAGCGTGGCGGAGGCTGGAACATATTTCTGAAGTTGGTATAATGCATTATTAAAGTGATATAGCAAATAGTAAATAATTTTAGTATTTTATGACACAAACCTTAAATGTAGAATGTGTCCAGTCTTCTGGACAGTGATTTTCATTTGTAGTTCTTTGAAGAGTGCACAGGGTTTAGGGCAACGCAGAAAACTCATTTTAATTCTTGAGCATATCCTGTTATTCTGGCAGAAAGCTTCCAAAATGCAGGGTCCTTTCCTTGCACTGAGTACAGCGGGTGTTGTGTTGCTTGGAGCCACACTGCATAAGAATTATAAAATTACAGGGTCAGCTGGCTGTGAAAAGAGAATGCACAAAGGATTAAGCTGCAGTAGAAAAGCAAGGATGGTAGACCAAATATGGCCAAATAACTGTTTTAAAAGTTATATGTATTTCGGTATTAATTTCTCTGAATACATAGATGTTTTCCAAGGAATGATAATAAAATGAAGTACACTTTTATAAAAGACTATTATTGAGCCTGAAAGAAATTCAGTGTTTAATTTCCATTAGATATAACAGGACCTTTATTCTGTGACTGTAAGTTTCCAACTGCGGGAATTAAAAAAAAAAAATCAGTCTTAAAAGGAACAGGATGCATTTATTTAGCATCCATACTGCCTCGAATAGTGTATTTATTGTTTGTTCTATACAATCCCCTTTATATGTTACAATAAGAAAAGCTTTTTGAAAAGTCTACTATAAATGACCCTTTATGATCACATTACTGAATTACCTCTTTCAAGTCTTTTGTAGTATGCATATTATCTTTGGATCTATCTATTCAAAGTTGATGAGACTACCTTTCCATCTACTTCATTCTGTTTCTATGAAAACATTTCATCAGTAAGGAGCACAGTCCCATTCATCAGTAATTACTTGTACACGGTCCAATTTGTATCTGGTGAAGGCTTATGGGAGAATAATTACGGCACTATATCAAGAGAAAGATTTAGCCATTGCTAACTTAAAAAGAATCCAAACATTCTCCCACTCACAAAATGACGCTGAAATTCTGATTGGCTTTAAAATGTCTAATTATATAACTGCCTTTCTATACAGATCATTTTGACTGAAAATTATTCACTTCTTTAATCCAGCCTCTTGTAATTATTCCATTTTCGTACCTGCCCTCCCTTCATTCTTCCACTCACCTTTTACTTGCAGTCACTGTGATATCCCTGGTAAATGCAAGACAGCAGTCAGGCCAGCCATTCAGATCTTCATGAGCAAAAGGACCTTCACTCCCTCTTGTGCTATTTTAGTTTCTTTGAATTATGTTCTTATTGTGTTGGAAGAATATTATTCAAGCTAAGGAATACAGGCACAATAGACTTCCTTTTTTTCTTTGGTGTATAACATCATTTAGATGTTTAATCATCTGAAAAAGCCATTTACTGCTTTATATACACCTTCACTAGGTGGTAATCCTTTAATTATTAATTGAAATCATAATTGTGGACTTAAATATGGCTTTGTGTGCGACTGCACCAAATGTTAGAGAGTATCTACTTCTTAATCTCAACTAATTATGTATAAATGTCTGTTGTTTATAAAAATAATTTTGAAAGAAGATTAACTAGTCATTGTTCCTTATGGAAAATCACTGATTTATTTCTTCCTGTATATTACTAAATTTATTTAAAATTCAATTGGTAATCCAAAATTAAATTTTCAAATTCATAAAAGTAAACCTTGCTTTATTCTGTAGACTGCAGGGTCAAATAATGTGTCCTCTTTCCTGATGAATTTTTGAAAAAACGGGGAAATAAGAAAAACAAATCAGCAAGTCAGTTACCCAAACATCATCATAATTGACAGTAAAGGGTAAATTGGAGGACATTAGCGAGAGGCTACCATGAGCCTGCCTTCTCGCTTTCTCTCGCTGTCGAGATTGGTATAGCCCTCCTAAAAACAAAAGTTTTGTTTTCAGAGCAGCAATAAGTAAGTACTAGCTAATAAGCCTTTGAAATCCATCCAATCTGAAGTATAATTTATGTTTTTGAGGAAATCTAGACTGAGGGAGTGTTTATCCTAGGATAGTTTCCCCATAGTTAGCAAAAACAACTGACTGACAAGAATTGAACAGAAATGATGGTCAAATGGATCTGTGTGGGTATGTCACTGGATTGCCTAGAAGAATGTTAGGCTCTGTAGAATATGTGCAAATTGAGAAAGCATATTTCTTTCTCTTTAACATGTTCAAACCAATGTGAGCAGACATGAAATAGCTGGATTGTAGTTTTTTGCACACACCGAGTAGTGTCGTGTTAGGATGTGCATATCTTATAGACATGGCATATTTGTGTCCACATAAAATAATTTTAAGTAGCTTATGAAAGGGGTGCTTTTTCAAGCCAGAGACAGTTAACTCCAAACCAGGGAATGGGGTTCAGCTATGCTGTAGCAAGACCGAAAGAAGACGGTTAGAAACTGAAGCGATATCTTTTCTTTTCATAGAGACACACAGGCATGCTCTTTGCGTCTCTGTTATCTCCTTTCACCCTCTCCCACCTCTCTGCAGTTAGAGGTTTTCCTCTTTCATAGAATTTTAGCTTGCTCACAGCATTGACTGACCACGGCTCTACCTTTGGCTGTGACTACACGGCCTTTCAGTTAGGGATATACCATTATCTAACAGACTTAATTTTGTCAGCATCCTAAGTCCATTTTGGGGGTGGGAGGAGAGAGAATCTACTTGAGAATGTTTCAGCTTGAACATAGGTCCACACAGCGTTAGTCAGGCTGGTTGAGGTCACTTGCTACATAAACTTTTTACTCCAGCAGCTTTGGGTGATAACCTTTCTCCCAACAGGGTATGGGTTGGAAGTTTCATCAGCATGTCTACCACAGAGTTTGACATCATTCCCTGCTGACTTCATCCTCTCCAGGACTGACTCAGCTGACCTGGTTGGCCAGCCAGTTCCCTTTCCTCCCTTCTCCACCATTTCCTACTGACTACGGGGGAATACTCATGAATAACTTACATTTATATAGTACTAAAAATATTTAAAGTTGTTTTCCACCCCACTTATATTTTTGTAGCACTTGAGACTTTCACATTTCTTCAAATGGATTCTTTAATTTGGTTCATATAGAAAAACCTACCAAGAATCATTGACCAACACACTAACATTTAGATGGAGGGAAAGGTAGACCAGGGTTGATTTTTCTTCCTTACACTTCTTGTGGAGTCTGGCATGATTCTAGAAGAACCTTATCTAGTATCTAGTGCCTTCTTATAATACTGGAGCCTCCAGTAATCCTCTTTATTTCTTCTTTTATCTACACTTTAATTATGCATGCTTATTTGTATTTTACAGAAATCCAAATAAAAGAATTGGATACTTGTAAACTATTAGGGATTTCTGTAGCACTGAGCGAAGGATTAAATATATGAGCAAAGATTTATGATGCCTGTTGACCACTATCATACACTGACATGAAAGAGGTTTCCTTCGGTCATGTTACATTTCACAGGTAGCTGTTGAGTATCAAATGGCAACATGTGCGCTGGGCACTGGTACCTATGCTCTCCTGGAGGCTGAGGAAATACAACAAAGTAGGTTTGGGGACAGTTAGTGAGCAACAGTCCCATTTGTCTTCAGAACTTTTGGGTCTTTAACTGATTGTAAGAACCTGGATGCAGAATTTCTTGGCATTTTCAGGCACTGGGGAAGTCTCGTTCTGAGAGGAAATGGATTAAAATGCGCACTGCATTTGATCTGCTCCATTGTCTGTCTTCTCCTTCACGGTCTTTCAGCAGATTGACAAAGACTTACTCTGTACCTTCTATTTGGAGAAGGCAACCATCAAGTGCTTAGGGGGGAAAAAAAAGGAATAAAACCAATCATCCTCATGGGAAAACTGAGGATTCAGAAACCAGAAAATCAGCTGGAACTCATACCAACAATAATAGTGCATAGCTAACTTAGGGTTGGCATTCAGAAAAATATCTGATGAAGGTTATTTTATTGCTTCCCTATACAGGCATACATGAAAATGCACTCACCACCAGCAGAGAAGAAATATTTGGGAACACACATTGAGCTCCCTTTCCCCTTGAACCTATAAAAACTTACAGTGCTATCACTGGAAAAATAATTTTAATTTTTTTAGTGCAGTCTATCAATGTGGCCTTTGGGCCCAGTGTTTATGGCAGATGGAATGCTTCGATTTGGACTAGCTAAGAAGACATCACCATTCTGTAGGTATTGACACAGCAGCCATAAGCTTCCATTTGGCTCAATACTTGCACAGCAAGGATGATTTAACACAAAATTTGAAAACATACCTTAATGTGTGATTGCACGTGAATTTCTCCGTTCACATAAAGAATTTATTTATTACAAATCCTTGCTACATTTATATAATATGTATGTATATATACAAATATATGTACGTACTTTAGAATTGGTCCTAAGTGCTTTTTTTCAGGTCTTTTCATGTATTGTGGAAGCTATATTTATTACTTTTTTCTTGATGTCTTATGTCTCTAGGTGCATTTAATATTCAACCGTAAATAACCTTCTGTTTTTAAAAAAGTTATTAATAAAGTATTTCAGTAGTCATTTTTCCTTAGTATCACAGCAGGATCATTCATAGACATAATACATTCATATACAAGTATATTTTCATTTTGTTATTTTTGTATTTGATTTATTGTATTTATTGAGTATCATTCTGACGTGAACCTAACTTTCCTCCCCACTGTTATCAAATCTGCCAGAATTTACTGTCATTTATCTATCTTTATAAAATACTTCCTCAAGGATGTGATTAGATAAGGCTCCGTTCAATGCATTTCTAAAACTAGCTATCGTCAGAAGAAAATATTGCTTTACCGTTAAATAACTGTTCATTTGACAATGTTGACTCAAATTCTTAAACTACAAGCCATTAGACTGTTGAGAAATTTGGGTTAAAGTTGCAACCCTCATTTCATTGCCTCAGTTTTCTTACCTATGAAAGCATATAATCCCACAGATGCAATGACCTGTTGAACATAAGAAAATGCACTATTAAATTGCCCTGGTGGTTGCTGAAAGGTGGAAATGATTCTCTCACTAATATCCAGTTTTGTGATAAAGAATGCCATGTCCGCACTGGGTAATTTTTCTCCTGTGGCTAGATTTTGCTCACCCGTGTCCCACTCCCCTCAAGATGAAATAGTTCATAGCATACGATATAGATTTAGGCATCTTGTCTAGTGTCAGAGAGGTCCTGTATCTCTGGGAGAGGGGACTGCGGCAGACTCTAGAACAGGCTTTCGTTTTAACCCCAGCAGAAGTAAGTAACAAGAGGACAGCGTTTGCCTTCGTAGTTCATTTAATCCCACTGTTGCTGTTGGGGAGAGCGATGGGAGTCAATCTTTCCTTTTCAGTTCTTAACGTTTGGTAGCAACTGACTTAAAATATATATATATATATATAATATATATATAATATATATATTATATTTATCTATAAAATTTTTTTATATTTATATAAATTTTTATATTTATATAAAATATATATATATATATATATTTTTTTTGTCTCCTTTTCTTTCCCTCATGCAGTGTAAAATGAGATTGTGTTTGTCAAAGTAAACAGCATGGGACTGCAAACATTCCTTCTATTCCAGATATTTTCTGAGGCAGAATTTGAACAGCTACGGTGTGCTGCAGGGCTGTGTGCTGAAGACCATACCAGAAACTGTTTGGGAGACATTAATGAGTTCCATGTAGGCCTTGAAATAGGCTAAATATTCAAATTCTTTTCTAGTATATCTGAAATAAAAGTGAACTTTCATACAAACAGGTCTTTAGTTAATTGTGACTCTAAAGTACTTCATTAAAGTTGAAGATTAGCTTCTCCCTGAAGAACATGACTCACAGTTACCTTTTGAATATGTGAGCTTGTGTTAGGGACAAGATATATGATAATAGTCTTATTATTTTTATTAGTAATCATACTGTGCTTTAGCAGTCTTTTTTCTTGGCATTCCAGCAGTTTCCTTCATACGTATAACACATTCATGTACAGATGTATTTTCATTTTGTTGTTGTATTGGATTTATTGTCTTTATTGAGTATCTTTCTGACTCGATTAAACCTAACTATGATCATTTCACAAATTCTGTGAAATGTGAAGAGAAGGGAATAGGAAAGAGGAAAGGGAGATGGTATTTCAGGGAGAGAAGTAAAAAGAGAAGTTATCAATTTGATGACCAAATTTTCATTTCAGGTCACTTACTAGGCAACTGGGCTTTGTGGTAATTTGTTCATTCTTGTTTCATTAAATCGTAATTACTTCTGATATCTCTAGTTTTATCCCTTTGGCTGGCCCCTCTACTAATTAAGCCTTGGGATCCTTTAGGAAATGAATAATTCTCCACTGGACAGTGTTAAGTTGAAGTCAAGAGGTGATAAAAGAAAATTAAGAGTAAAGTCAGATGTTATTACTTAACATAGTTTAAGATATAAAAATGAGAAAGGGCAATATTCTCTTTCCCCATCCATTACTCATTTTCTCATCATTTTCAATCTTTCTATTCTCATTTTTCTGTGAAAATCTCTCGTCTAGCTTCTGTCAAGTATTCTGTGTGTGTATGTATGCATCGTGTGGAATATTGTTTTTTCTAGGAGCCAGATGAATTGCTTCTGTGCGTTGACTTGGTCCACACATGTGCTATCTAATTACTAAGACCTTTCTGGAGGTGGGATTTCAACAGTCGAAGAAGCACTGTGGTAGATGACAGATCTAGGTGTGATGCCAAGTTTATGGATAACTGATGTTGTTCTACATAAATGAATGTTGGTTTACTTGGAAACATGTAATGATGATTTTTCATGGTTGTCCATTTCATTTATTTTATGGTATTTGTTATGGGCCTTGGAGGATTGGAAGTAATCTTAAAGGGATCATTTCATCCATTCCCATATTTGTGATTTATTTTGACTTACAAATTCAGACCTTTAAAGGCTCTTGGTAATTATCTCATTAAATTCTTTCATTTTAGAAGAGAAGAAATAAAACCATGGAGTTTGAATGGCTTTCCCTAGTTATCAGCAATCTGAAAGATCATAATTAACAAATAATAATTATAAAAATAACAACAACATTGGCAACAATAATATAACATCTAATATTTTAACTCTTAGATAATTAAATGATTTTCCCATCCTGACTCTTAGAAGAAAGATATGGCGAATAGTCACATTAAGATCTAAGAGTTTTGGAGGAAATTATGAATACAAAGGGATTTTCTTCAAAGAATTCCTGACTCATAATGTAATCTGAAGAATCTTAAATATGCACAGATTTGTGTGGCATGGAGATGAGTTGTATTTGGAGAGTTAAAAGAGTAGTAAACAACGTGTGCTGCTCCAAAGATATTTCTTTACCATTACCTTTGTTCAGATAATTGTGTTTCACCTGGTTGGTACGTTCTCCTACTCTACATATTAAGACTGTGAGACCTTTTCAGGTTTAAATCGAGGTAATTTTTTAAGAGTCTATTCTTTAATTCCTTACTTTTTCCATCAACTTGAGTACCATATGCATTATGCCCCAAATCCACACTATAACTCTCAAAGCCCTTTGCAATCTTCCATCTTCCTAATTCTTCAGTCTCAGTTAAAGATATTTTAAGAGACTCTCTTATCCTTACTCTCCACATTCTAGGTGCATTTGTCTTCTCTTAGTTTCTCAAATATTTAATTCTTAGGAACTTTTGCATGTGCCATTTCTTTTGCAGCCGATATTTCTCCTGCCATTTGCCCAGGTGGTCATTATCCATCCTTCAGGACTTAGGTAACATATGCTTTCCTCTGAAAGAACTTACCTTATCTCCCAGACTAGGCAAGCAGTTCATGTAATCAATTTCTGTAACTCCTGGTATGCATGTTTTGTCACACTCACTGGGATGGTTATGGTGATAATACACACAGGAGCAGGCGAATTATTTATTAGGGCATAGTCTATAAAGCTTTGTGGTCAATTTGCTGTACTGAGTGAGTAAATATTAATGAAGGATGATTCTGTGTTTTTGACTTTGATGATTGGGTGGGCGTGGGTGTCATTCAGCTTCAAAGAGAGATAATATGGAAAAAGTAAGTTATATGGCAAGATAATGAGTTTAGATTGTGTGACTTTGAATTCAAGAATGAGATACCTTTTAAATAGTTGAAAGTATGAGACCTCAGGAAATATATTTGTAATGGGATTGGGGAATCACCAGCATGGGAGTAATAATATAGGCCAAGATTGAAAATAAGAAGGTGCAGGATTGGGAAGGTTCACAGGTCAGGAGGATATTTGAAGAATGTGAAGACAGGAGGATCCAAATTGGAACACTGGAGAAAGACCACCACTTAAAAATAGAAGCTGGGTAGGATGTTTTGTTAGCCTTTTCATAATCACTCTGTACTCCTCTCTATTTTGCTTTGAGGAGCTGACTTGTTTGGACCTGGACCACATAAAATAACCCCCTTCCCCTCTAGCTTTAGGTGCTGTTCACCCAATTGAGGAGGGGGCACTTGCAAAAATAATAATAATAATAATAATAATAATAATAATAATAAAAAATACAAATAAAAAAAGGAAAAAAGGAAAAAAATAAACAATCAGAAGGAAGAGGAGTAAGTTCAAAGCATTTATTCTCTTACATTCATCCTTGTGGGTTCTCAAAGCAGTGACATGTCCCATGACTGAAGGTCCCATGTCCTGTAGGGCTCAACAAAAGACTCTCTGTCTCGAGGCTCTGCTTCCTCTATTAGCCCTATATGCCTAGGAATAGTGACACCCACAGATACTAAACCTAGGAAACTGTGCTGTCCTACTCATCTCCCCTGCTCATGCTTTGTAAATAGTTCTTGCATTGAAATCTCAAATTATCCAATTTTAGTACACCATCAGTTTCCCGACATGACCCTGCCTGGCACATTAGCAGAGATGCAGAAAGGAGAAATGTGTCATAAAAGGCAAATATGAAAAAATTACAAAAGAGAAATGATCAACAATGTCAAATATTGCAGAAAGATCAAATTGGTGGTTCTTGATCTCAGGAAGTAAGTTTCCAGTTGAGTATTATAGTAGAATTATGAATTAGTTATGCTATGAATTAAGAGTAGAAAAGCACTGAAAATGGGCACATGAAAAGTATAAAGTATGGTTTGGGGACCCTTGAGTGTGAAGACATGGAAAGAGAGAGAGAGAGGAGAGAAGAGAAGAGAAGAGAGAGAAGAGGAGAGAAGAGAGAGAAGAGGAGAGAGTCAAAAATGATATATTGGCAGAGACTAGAACATTTTTATATACTGAAGGAAAGGAGCCAATGGAGAGGAGAGGTTAAATACAGTAGGTGAACAGGGAGTTCTGTGAGGAGCCCACTACATTGAGCCAGGGTGGAAAAGACAGATACTTGGACTAAGCTGATAAGGCAAGATAATCAAGTGAAGTGGACTGAATCAAGTTATTAAGCAGGATAATGCTGAAGACAGCTTCTGCACAATTCTTCAAAATTACTATAAGATCAACTCCCTCATACATTGTTAATTTATTTTATCTTGATGGCTCCTTTTTTAATTTCAAACTTTTCAAAACATTAGAGTTATGTTTCATTTTCTTTATTGTTATGTGCTTGGGCCATCTAGAGTTTGTTATTGAAAGTCCTTTACATTTATGTTTACAAACTTTTAATTTCTTGGACATTTCTGCAGATCTATCCTCATCTTCTTTCATGAAAAAACTACAAATTAATATACCATATGTAACTAAAAACCAAACTTACATATAATGTACTTACATATAATGTAGTAGCTTTTCAGTTAACCTCCTATATGACTACATTAAATACATTCTCATGTATTTTTTACTCTCATTTCTCTAGGTAACGAACCCTTAATTTTCATTTTACTAATCTGAGAGAACAATACTGTTAGTAATATTGGAAGCAAAGTTTTAGCTCGAACTGAATAACGCCATGTTAAAGCAAGATCTCTACCCAGATGACAAAATAAGTTTCGGCTGCTGTTTTTCTTTCCTCAGATTAACCTGGCAAGCTAGATGTGAAGGAAGCATGGATTCCAGGAAATAAAAACACCACAAAAATAATAAAATGCCTTGAGAGATCCTGGAAAGACTAAAGGCTTTTCTGAATTGGCAATGATGATTTCAAGAAAAAGGCATGTTGGTGAATTTTTCATAGGGTGTCAACTCTGCCTCTTCATAGTTTAATGAGTTTAGAGAAAAAAAAAATCCAAAATTTCATATAATCCTATTGATGATAAATACCTTTGACCTACACCTAATAAAGATAATGACTTTAAATCGGTGAAAGTGTTAGAGATTTTTTTTCTCCTCCATATAGCTTAGGCTGAAATAATTTGTTTAGGATTGCAAAAATGCAAGGTAGTAACTGTAGAAACAATTTAGTATTTGACAGTGCTCAGAATATATTTTTCCTAAAGTACATGTCAAAGTTTTGAAAGTGGACAGCTAAATTTTTAAAATATAATTGTAGTAAAATATTTCTATAAATTCTACCTTGCCATGGTAAAAGAAAGTTCTATTTATGAAGGAAAACGCATGAAACACACAGTTGTACCATGCAGAGAAAAAGGAGTCTTTTGACTTCTGAGTTCTTTCTGTTCTTTTTCTGTGTATATTTTCACACAGCTCTGATCATGTATCTCATGATTAAGAGTATAGAGCAAAACCTCTTTTGCGAACTTGTTTATTTTAGTTAATCGGGAAGAGACTAACCATAAAATAGTTGACAACTGGTACATCGATGTTGGCTGAATGGACATTCAGTTGTTGGATACTATGTTTAAGGTTTTATCCCAAATTGTGCACACTGTGAAAAAGTTACGCCGTCCATGGTCCCTGGAGAGCCCCTTGTGATCACCCTATGGGGGGTACTCCTTCCTTGGTCCACTCCCCAAAGACTACCAGATGCTAGCATGCAGGGTTTTGATTATTTAAATGGCTAAAAATTCAGGAAACATATGCAGGGATAAAGGAGAGTTAAATGTGCCATTGTCATATGATCTATAGCATGTCTAAAGCATGAAAGACTATATTCTCATTTAGGAGAAATCCAATGAATTAATTACATACATAAATAAAGGGCATGCAAAACAAATTACAAATAAGATGATATAATTAAAATGATACATTCTGAAGCAGGAAAGGCCTAACTCCTACCTCCATGGTGTCTCCCCCCTTAAAAAAACTCAAGAATAGGTTTTAGATTGCACTTTTAGCCTATGAGAAAATATTTGTAAACCATGCTAGTCAAACGAAAGGAATTGAAGCAAGAGAGTGTTGTTATGATTATTATTAATCATAACACTTAGAATTACTGAAATTGTTATTACCTAATAGGCTGAGTTAGTTCAAGCACAGAGTTTGCTCATAATCTTCAATGCAATTTATGATATTGCATTCAAATTGCTGTTTTTTTTGCTGTTTGTGATATGAGTGAGGACTGCAAAGTTTATTTAAGTTGCTTCATTACCCAGAATATTTCACATAATTGCCATTAACTATAGCGATCTCTTCTCCGTAATATGACTGAAAGAAAAGAACTTTAACTCTTTTCTCAATTGCTAATCAATTTCAGGACTCACTTCCTAATATGGAAAGCTTCATGGAGCACAGCGCCCGTTCCCTCACATCTTCCCCTTCTGTATCACTGATGAATGGGAATCATACTACAGACCACTTACTGAGTAGCTGAAAATTTCTAATCATGTCGCTTTGGAATGAGACTAATTTGTGCAATGGGATAATAATTTCTCCATAGTAGAATGAATATTGAACAATGATTGGTAAGGAATTAAAAAATATACTTAAAAGGAAAACAAAACGTGAGGTTTTTTTATTTTTATCTTTTGCCTGTAAACATTGCATGGCATCTGTGCTGCATTTATTTCAGGGGTGGGGGTGTATATTCAGTAGAAGGCACTAGAAATTATATAAATATATATAATATATATAAATAAAGAATAAGGAGCTCTCCAAGTTGGAATAATTTAGGTATAGGAGGGCATGGTGTGGGGATAGAATGGAGAAATTCGTCATTCTGCCTTTCAGTGCTGTGTATTTTCCCCCTACTACATAAGGGCAGGGACAATCTCTATTTCATTTCTGCCACTCCTTGGTGTGTTCCTAAATGTCTAGCTAACAGTAGGCAATAAGCCATTATTTATGAGTAAATGAATGAGTCAATTAATACCTATACTGGATTACATTTTAGTGTATTTTTTTTCTGTTAATTCAAAGGACAGTTAAGTTTCTTTCTATCCAATTACTAGATCGATAAACACGTTAAACAAAGTTACCAGATTTCAAAGTATTTCAATTTTCCTGCTTCAGACGAATGAAATTTGATTGTTTTAAGATGGAAAGGAAGAAAAAAAGGAATCTTTACTTACTAGATTTTAAGGGGAAAATAGGTCATAATGTCTGGTGGCAATATTTTAAAGTTTTATAAAGTGTGATGTTTCTCTGTAGAAGTTAGAAGTGATTGAGAGAATGAGTTGAATCTGATTCAAGGTGATTGGTATAGTTAAAGATACTCGAATGAGAGAATATTGCTTTAAAAAAGTCCAAGGACATTTATTAGAACTCTACAAATAATTTTATAGGTACAAGAAACACTTGAGATAAACCGGTTTTAGCCTTCATTGAATGGCTAATTTTATACAAGGACACTTTTGTGGTGTACCGATAAGACCTCACAGTTTTCATTCAGTACCAAAAACAAAACAAAACAAAACAAAACAAAGTGACAGTGTCAAACTGATATGAGATCAATTTAAAGATCTTTTTAGATCTTTAAAGATCAATTTAAAGTGCCAAGCTATTTCCTGGTATCATTACTGATTCCTTTCCAATAATTTAGACAACTTTAAACTATTCTGGGTGCTCTGATCATTAGGTCTGGTTAGTTTCCTACATTTTAGAGGTGTTTCCCCCCGGCCACCACCACCAAAAGGGTTAAAATAAATATACGTTAGCACTTATTTAGCTAAAAAGCTAGTTCAGAATAATTTAAACTGATGTCTCTATTTGACTAGCTTTCTTGGTATGTAATCACAAAATTTTTATTGTTATGGGAGTGTAGTTGGGAAGTTGACTCTGAAAGCCACAGAGCAGTCCAGCAGTTTCTCAGGCAGTGATAAAATATTCTCATCTTTCGCAAGTGTATCCTTGTACTTTGGAAGCGCATTATGCGTCTAGGGAATAATTTAGGTACAGGTAAAGTTGCGCTAAGCAAAGCGATTTTTTTCCTGAAGGCTTTAAGATAGCGTTTATTCTCTAACTTCAGAGGAAACTGAAGTAAGTAACATTTATTTTGTTGTCCAAATTAGTCATTGAGCTGCAACCTTTGTGTTATCACATGGTACAGTAGGTGCTATCTGCTATCGAGAAACTCCCTCTCCTTTTGAACTCATAACTTTTAGGTTTTCAGGGTGACTATATATTATCATATTTTTATTAACCAAGCTAAGATAGTCTAAGAATAGACTGCTTTTCATAATTATGCCAGGATAGCAAACCTTAATCATGACCTTTCTGTAGAGACGTACCCCCACCCTATGTTTCATTGGGGCGAGGAACTTCCATGTAATTTAATAATTACCTCACAAGAGTAAGTGTTCAGGAACCAGATGTAAAATTTAGCTTGAAATGTGTATCCTAGCTGATTCCTTTCCTCAATTTTTTGCAATTATAGCTCAGCCTTCCCAGGACATCTGTAATCTGAGGGGGAGAACGGGTAACTGAACAAAAGGACAGATATCAGAAGTAGTTGTTTTGGTATAGCCTAAGAAACACCGAAAATCAGCTTTCATCACACTGAAATGAAAATTGCTTTCTCTTACTCAGCTCCGAAGTAAAGTCCAGAAATATCCAACTTTATGATGAAAATGTATCCTCTTGAAAACAATGTGGGCTTCGCCCTCCTTTTAAATTGTTTAAGAATCCCCCAACAGTGCAGAGGACATCTAACTTCTTGCAGAGCAAAACGACAACCATTTTGTCACAAGTCTTTTTCCTTTTATTTTACCCCTCATAGTTTGCATTCCAGTGTTTTGTTCTAATCCCCCTTTGTTTTATTTGGCTGCTGATACCAGAGAGCCTTGCCTTTGGCAATAAAACCTTATGAGCAAACACTCGGTGCCTTGGAGAGCAAAAGCGTCACCCCAGTCTGCACATCCAACTGTGCCCCTCTCCGGAGAAGCCCTGAGCCGATTCTTAAATTGGAACCTGAGAAGCTCTGCCAAGGTTGCAGGCTGCCAGGCAGGCTCTGTAGGGCCGGTGGGTATTGATTCCAGTCGGTCCCCCTGTTTTCTGTCAGTTAGCAATCCTTGCGTCAGCTTTGATTCCTCATTATCTCAATTGCAAATTCCATGCACACATCATCACGCTGCTAGTGCGCCCAGGATTGAAACTGACGACACCGAATCAATGTCTCAGGGACGCAGCCCTGCATTTTCAATAATACAATTAAATTCCTTGGATGCGAGAGGTGTCCAGATTGTCGATTCCTCATTTTCTGCACGTTCCGTAGGTGCAGCTACCCACACGTGGAACCTGAGCACAGTGTTCCTGTCGGTGGGTAACGAAGGAAAAGACTTGATCGGGAACCTGAGGGAAAGATAATCAAATGTGGAACCGCTGAGCCTGTTAGATGAAACTGTTAACAAGGCTTGCTCAAATCACAGGGGGAATGCCGTGCGGGGATGAAGATTGGGGTTCAGTTCTGAAGTATGTAAGCAGGGTTAGGCTGGATAAGGAGGTCTCAGGGCTTGTGGTGTAAAATCCTTTGGAAGGATTGGTGTTTTCCCTCAGGAGTCACTTCAGCACACAGATTCACTTGAATCGCTTCAGCTCGATGCTGAGAAACCTGCTGACAGAGAAAGTGTCATAAAGGAATACCACATGTGTTCCTTCTAGTTTACACCAAACACAAAAACAAAATAACACAGGAACAAAGCTGAAACAATTATACAACAATTACTGCCCGTTTTGGGTAATTTTCAAAGGTAGACTAGGGCGAAAGAGAAGCAGAAAAGCAGTAGTTCCTCTGCACAGGTGCCCTGGTATGTATCCAGGATGGACTCAGGCTGGAAGACTCAAGGTACACACAGTGTTCCTCTCAGTGGACTAGACTTTCAATTTACTTACATACTTCAGACAATGGGAACTTTATAAACCCATCTCCTCCCTTTACGACGCCAAATTCAGTATTCTTTGCTTGTGTTTCACTTGCTGTCCCTCTGGAGCGCCTTCTCTCCCTACCGGTGACCTCACTGAAGGATATTAATGAACACACTCAAATCCCCACATCTGCTGGGAGGCGAGGAAGCCTCTGGGACTGATAACGCATTTGCAGTCCTGGAGTCATTATCAATTTGTATTCGAGATAGTGCACTGCTGAAACCTGAGCACGTGTTCAAGTTCCTCGACTTCTGAATTTCCTACTCCAAGAAACCTTGGCCGTTCAAATTTGACATCCAAGGTCATTTGAAATATACAGTTAGCAATAAACTGTAAAATGATCTGTCTGTCATGGGAATATGCTAACATTTTATTTAGGCTAGGAGTCCATGTGTGCCCAATTACCACTGAGGGCAGTGATCTTTTCTTAAACAGTATACATGTTAATTGTACATGTTTAAATTACTTAATTTGATTTAGATAAATGATATAGAAATACATTTTAATATTATGCTACTGTCTCTTGAAAAGGTCCAGATTGCTTTTAAATGAATGTATGTATGTGTGTGTATACACACACACACATATACACACACACACACATATATATGTATATGTAATCTTTGCAGGGGAAAACTATATTCTAAACAGCATTCATTTTCAGTTTTTATTTATTCAGGCATTTTGTATGTGTGTTGAAAAATGCATGGAGCTTAGGATGGGAAAACTTGGCTCAAAATTTAATGATGGCACTTATATTCTACATAATATTGAGAAATACACTTTAACCTCTTACTGCCTCAGTACCATATCTACAGAATGGAATCAATGATAACTGTTGTCCTCTGCTACTCGGGTTGTGGGAATTAATTAAGGTAATTCCCATGAAAGCACCTCGCAAATTTTGAAGAACTACACAAATGTAAGTTTTAAAATTAACTACATTTTGTTTTCTCAATTTCAACTCACACTTTGCATCTTTCAAACACTTTTTCTTTTCATTATTTTTTCTTGACTGAGAAACTTCACTGTATCCTGTTTATACCCGATGAGTTCATTGAATGTCTCTGACCACATTTCCCTGACACCCAGGCCTTTGTCTTCTGTAACTTCTGGGTACCCATGAATTCTCAGCAAACCAAATTTCTACCACGCTGATTCTTCTTGAAGGATTCTCTTGTCTGTTTTCAGTCCAGAGTTTTTAATCTCATATAACCAACTGTGTAAGTACATTTTCCTTGGTGTTACCTAGCTTTTTGAATTTCAGATATCAAAACAGATGATCTTTTCATCACACTTCCTAACATACTCTCTGCTGTGTTTGACTTCCTAAGATCCCAATGTTTCCTCACTGTTTAAGCCAAAAGAAATTCAGTCATAAACCTTGAATGGTCCTCATCTAAATGGTTTCATAGCTCCTGAACGGTTTAGTTGTACCCAGTTCTACTTCCTAACAAGCTTCTGCAATCAGCCCATTTCTCCTTTACATGGACAATATTTTAGGCCAAATCATCACATTCCTTTGCCTGGAGCATCACCACAACCTCGTGTTTAGACTCTGTCTCTGTGTATCACCTGTATAAACTCTTCCCTTCCACCATGAGTAATCTTCCTAATTCTTAATCCTGTTGTCTAGCTTAAGTGCTTTCAAAGATTTCCCTTTGGCATTAGAATAAAGTCCAAGGTATAATATGCAGTGATCAGACAACTACTTTCTTTCAAACCTTATGTGTACATCTATAGGCTTTGATCTGGCTTCATTCTTCCGCTCTGGTTTGTTTGCCCCTAATTTCTGCAATATTTCAAGTATTTGAGTTGGGATTTTTAGAAGCTCCTTTACATTTTTTTTTCCTTGTTGAATGAGGCAATGATTGAATGCATAGATGTCTGAATGCATGAGTCAATGTTTGTAATGAGAGCTATTTGAATTTATACAAGTAGAAAGTTAAATAAACAATTATTTTATGCTTGGAAAATAGAGTTTAGCAATATGAAATAGTCTGACTCTATACTATCTCTTTTACTTTTGTTCACCTACATGAGGATCTCTCAGCCTTAGCACTACTGACAATTTGGGTCAGAAAATTCTGTGTTCTGAGTATTGTAGGATGTTTAGCAGCATCTCTGGCCTCTACCCATCAGCACATATCCCAGTAGTGACGATTAAAAATGTCTCCAGATGTTGCCAAATATTCCCAGTGGTGCAAATTCACCCCCAGTTGAGAACAGACACTTATGTGTTTGGCTCCTAAGATTTTTAAAAGGGGGGTAGATTAATGGAGGAGGAATTATATTGTTATATCTGATGATCAGTGATTATCCACATTGATGCCCTGGCTATCTAGTCATTTAGAAGATTAAAATACCCCCTCCCCCCCAATTAGAACAAGTAAGGCACTATGCATGCTTAGCCATTTTCAATCCTTCTTTGGATCAGTATGAAGTTTAGATTTCAGAAACTTTCTAGGATCGGAGACTTGAAAATTACTTAATTTAGATTCAGAACATATTTTTAGTATTTTAAGGAAAGGACCTGAGTATACCCCTTTCATATGTTATGAAAAAAAGTAGGTGGACGCTTTATGTTTTACACACTACACAAAAAGACAGACCATTACATTACTTTGTTTAATTAAAATGGGCAAATACCTCCAGAGTCTGCTATCGACTAAACACTGTCCACCCTTTCCAAAGTGTCTACACCTAGTGAAATCATAATGGATGATCATGAATACAAATATTGAGTCAATTTCAAATCACCTAGTTTTAAAGGCTCTATGATTACAAAATATTCCTGAATCTTTGAGAGAGATATGAACACTGTAAGAAATTATATTAGTGGTGGCCCTTTAACTGACATACTAAGGTGTTGCTTTCTAGGGTCTTTTTCTTATCCTGGAAGAGGTGTACATTTTAATATCTATGCTCTGTGACTGCTCATCATATGAGGACAGATTATATTGCAAATAATCATGATTTGGATTGCTTTTGTCTGTGGCTGAAGCTGAAACCATCCAATTAATATATGGTGTTCAGGGAAAATAGCTTATTTTAAACCAGGGTCTTAGGCAGAGGAAAGGACAGCCTTTTATTAACTTTGTCCCTTGTCTCTAGACATATTTATTGCGTTCTTCGAGAAGAGAAATGATAGAAGCTTAGGCATTAGGCTGTGTGTGAAAAAAAAAAAATCTCTCAATTGCCTTGGATGTAAATAGCTGTCATTTGATGGGAACCATGGTTTTAAAATTTGAAAATTTAAAATTTCTAAATCACAAGATTTAGAAATCTCTCCTATAACATATAGACATTTGATGATTAAAAAAGGAAGATTATGTAGAAATGATGATAATATCTTGTTTCTGTCCTTGCATTTAGATGCATGTTTGAATTTGGTTTATGTCTCTACTGCTAGCCAGCATGGTCAGTAAATTTTTGTTCTTTAATTTGTCTATGAAATGGAACAAATATTACTCCGTCTCAATGAATTTAAATAAAATTTTAATATATTTACCTGTCACACCTCCATAGTTATCTATACTCCAATTTCACTTTAGATATTTGGTGTGCATTTATCGTAAAATATAGGTCTTTATCCACTATTATTTCTTAAGTTATTATATCAGCTACTCTCATTGATTTTGTGTTTTCCCATATGTGTCAGAATTGTTCAAATATGTCCCAGTATGGGACTCTGGGAGAAAGTTATAAAGTGCAATTTCAGTTCATGTCAAAAACATTAACTTAGAGATGCAGTGTTGTTAATATATCTCAGGCAAAATACTACCCAGTGGGTTGGGTATTTGGGTGCAGAAGCTGAGCCCAAAGCTGTGGAGCTACAGGCAAGCTAGCCAAGAGGCAGCACGTTGTGAATAGTTGTAAGTCAATACCAGACAGAGTGACAGACCATGCCTTAAATCTGAATATGTAGTGTTGCTTATGTAATCCTGATAATCACCCTAGAATGTTCAGTGGAACAGAAGTCCTACACCTTACCTCACTGGTCAGAAGTGAGTCGTGTGTTCCAAATGAGCTAATCACCACAGTGGGTTGAATGAACTATGCTTGTCTGGAAGCTCAGGATGGGGATCTCTCTTGACCAAACTATGGCTTGAAAGTACCAGATCTTGGGTGATAAAACAAAACAAAACAAAAAGTGATGAACTTTAGGACATAGGACATATTTTCCACTTTTTTCTATTCACTACCAGAAAGTTGAAAAGGAAGTATAAGAGACATTTCATCATTGTCTCCTTATCTTTTCTTAATAAAGGATTTATCATAATTCTGGGAGGGAGATACCTTCACCAAGAAATAGAACCAAATCTATTTGACTTTAGCTATTTTTCTAGTTTGAAAGTTTCAAGAGAAAACTAGAAAATGTTAGCAGGGCTTAACTGGAAAGTAAAGGAAGGAGACTTTTACATTTTCATTTTTCAGCCTTCCATACTGTTTGCATTTTTACAATAGTTTTAATAATTTCATAATAAAACATAAAGGAATAAAATATTAAAAAAATAAAACAAAGAGGAAAACATCTACAAGATTCTCCTAGTTCATTGACTTTTGTTGGAAAAAAGTGGAGAAAACTTGAAAAGAACATTGATAAACAATTTCAGTTTGCCTTTAAAACCCAGAGCATAGTAACATTTGGCAAGAGCCTGCATAATGGCAAATTTTTAGTATGGAAAAAAGTTAACTCATTCTGTTTACTTCCTTGTTCTATGAGTATGACTTGTTTTAATTATGTTAGAAGTCATCTGAAAATTTTTTTTTATGATGAGGTCGTACATTATGAGGTTGTTTTCTAATCTCATAACCTGGCATTTCAGGCTTTCGGGATGAGTCATGAGTTGAGGATCATACAGCTTGTAACAGCAGTTACAAGCAGATTCAGGCATACTGGGACTCATACCTCAGCTCCGTCACTTAATATTCTTGTTTAGTTATGTAAAGGGCAATGTACTTACTCCATTTATGCTTCTGTAAACAGACTTGATTTCGAACTCATCAGATTGTGGGGATTCATTGAGTTAGTAGAGTGTGTGAGAGGGTAGTGTTATGCCCAGCACATGGTAAATGTTCAGTAAGTTTGGCTGGTAACTACTTCAAGCTGAAATAAACATTAGAAAAATAAATAGCAGAGGTCCCATTCGTAGTGTGTCATAATTACACACTCCATTTCAGGGTGATACATCATGATTTTGCCCTGTGGAAACAAATTACTCTCTTTTGGGGAATGTTGTCTCTTTACACGGCTCCTCTCAACTACTTTTTTCCCATTATGCAATCAAATAACCCTTTCTATTTACTTTCAAACAATAAATAGGGGAATGATTGTTGATTTCTTTAAGTAATTATCCCAAATATTGTCTAAGATCAGAAAGCATTAATTCATATTATACTTCGATCAAGTGAATGTTTGTCAAACACTTAGAATACAGCTGGAGTTATTGCAACTCCTGTTTAAACACGTATTTCAAGATAGCATGCATCCTCAAGCAGAATAAATGACTAAATAACATAACATTTATGGGAATTTCAGTCATAAAGTAAGTGTTTTAAATGAGAACAGTGTACATTCATGTATGATTTTTTTCAATTATAACAGTCATTATATTATAAAAGTCATACGTTAAGGGGGAACAAATATATGGTGATGGAAGGAGAACTGACTGGTTGGTGAACACACAATGGGATTTATAGATGATACAATACAGAATTGTACCCCTGAAATTTATGTAACTTTACTAACAATTGTCACCCCAATAAACTTTAATTAAAAAAAAAAAAGTCATACGTTCAGTAAATTTTAAAAGATAAATATCAAACAGTATTTTCCTGGTTATTTCCAAGTTAATTTCAGTTGGTTTGTCTCATTATATAGGTCATACCATTTGTCTCTCACAAGTAGACTTTAGTTTTTAACATTATTTAAATATTTATTCAAAAGTATCTTGCAGTTAGATATTTGGAAATACATCATGCAATTTTGAATAATAAGATTTTCAAAATTGGAACAAAAACAATGAAGTTCATCTTAAAGGGAGTCATGTTTTCATAAATATAAATGACAGAATCACACAGGCTGAACAAAATGTAAAACTCAACTTGTTAGAAACCTGCTGTATTATTTTTTTCCAATTTCATATTTCACATTGATCAAATTAAAGTTTAAGACATGCAATTAGCAAAAATAACACCTTGTACCAAACCACTTAAATGTCATAAATAACTACTAAGTAGTGACAAATATTGGGAAAAAGTCTTTGTGCTGCTACATACAGCTAATGATTTAAGTAAATAAATTATAATGTAAAAAATGTCATTAGAAGTACACTTGTTTTTAGACAAAGGGTAAAAATAATATTAGAAATTAAATATACATGCGGAGTGCTATGGCAGTTAGAAGATGTAGCCTTGTAAACAAAACTGACAAGAATAAAATTTTCAAAAGAAAAGAAAAATTTCAAAAGAACATTCAAAAGAATACTGGAAGGGTTTTTTTATTTGTTAGGAACATAATAAGATCCTTTGGATCCAAATGATCAATCTTCTGGTAGTAGAGAAATTCTGAGTGCCCTAAAAAGGAGAAATAGGAGACAACCATGAATAAGATTTTTAGCAGAAAATTATTATCTAGTTCGATAAAGCATATATGAGCCAGTAACAGTTTCATTTTCTTTAATAGCTGATGGGAAAATTTCTGATCTTTCAATTATGTGTATATATAAAATGTAGATCTTAATCTTCTCCACTGTTAACTGCTAAAATCCATAAGACACAATATTCTATTTCCAGCCAAGTTGGAGTGAAGTTTCCAAATTTATTCTCCCTTCTAATCCCTAAGCAATTAGAAGTGGACAAAATATATGAAACAATAGTTCTTAAGATACTGGACTTCAGACAATGAAAGACAGCTAAAACTGAGGAATGGGGAAACATGAGGTACCTGTTTACTGATTTGAGAGTTTTTTCAGGAAGTGGCACATAAAGAAATAATCCAAGTGGAGCCTGGGAGAATCCTTAAGTTCAGAAGATAGAGTTGAGAGTCTGAGGAGAATGAGAAAGCTAAAATTTACAGAACGGAGTACTGGAGAGCAGAAAGTTACACATATACTCCAGAGATCTGTGGATGGTCATCTTAAATATTCAATAGGGTGCGGATAAGCACATGCCTGTGAAAAATTTACACAAGGCTGAGGGAAAAACACAACATGAGGAATAAGGGGGAACAGTGCTCTATGCTCATTGAGGACTAGGGATACTCCCTGTTCCCACTAGCCAGACTGGACACCTCGTTATTTATGGGGAATTGGAAATATTACTCACACTGAGCACAGCTCTGGTCTTGCCTAATTGACCTTAGAGAAATTTCCAAAAGGATCAAGTGTTTCCAAGTAACCAAATTATGGTTCTGAACAAAACTCAAGAATATTTACAGAAATACAAACATATCCCCCACATTAAAAAAAAAAAAAAAGTAAAATTCACAATGTCTGGCAATCAAAAATTAGTGGGATGCAAGGGAGATAGCAAACATGACTCATAATAAGGAGAAAGATCAATCATTCAAAACTAACACAGAACTAATACAGATGTTAGAATTTGTCAACAATGGTAATAAAATAGTCATTATAATTGAATTCCATATGTTCCGAGCAATACAATACCATGAAATTGGAGGATCGGAGAGGGTATATAAATACACAATATATACAAATTGTTTATATATATAATGTATGTATTGCATACAAATGCACATATTGCATATAAATATTTATCATATATATAATGTATATATCGCATTTCCCCGAAAATAAGACCTAACCGGAAAATAAGCCCTACCATGATTTTTTCAGGATGACATCCCCTGAACATAAGCCCTAATGTGTCATTTGGAGCAAAAATTAATATAAGGCCTGGTCTTATTTTCAGGGAAACACGGTATGTAAAATGTATTTAAAATGTAAAATAATATACATATAAATTATATATATATATATATATATATAAAATGTATACTACATTATGTGTGTGTGTGTGTGTGTATATATATATATATTTTTTTTTTTTTTAAGACATGCATTTTATGTACAGAGAACCAAATATATGAATGACAGATTTCTTGTTGAAACAATGCAAGGGAGAAGAAAGTGGAACAATATTTTAAGGTACTGAAGGAAAAAATCTGTCAGCCTAAACATTTTTATACCCAGAAAAAAAATGTATCTAAAAAACAAAGACAAAAGGAAGACATTTGCAGAAACAGAAACACTGACATATTTCATGTCCATCAGACATGCGCTACAAGAATTGTTAAAGGAAATCATTAAGCAGAGGGAAAATGATACTGGATTCTAATCTAGCTATATACAAAGTAAAGAATTCTACAATGGCAACTATACAAGTAAATATATAATAGTACTTCTTATATTTAAATAACTTCAAATTGTAAATATAAGTATGAAGAAACCAGCAATGTATTATAGAATTTATAACATGTAAATATAAAACACGATAGTAAGAGCACAAAGATATGGACAGGAGAAATGAAAGTACTGTAAAGTTCTTGTGTTGAATATGAAGTGGTATATTATAATTTGAAGATAGATTGTGCTGTTAAAATGTAAATTATGAATACTAAAGGTACAACTACCATGACAAAACAGAGTTATATTAAACCAACAAGGAAGATAAAAATAGAATTTAAAACATAATTTAAAGGTATAGAGGAAGAAGGTAATAAAGATAAAAGTCAGAAATTATCAATTGGATAAAAACTTGTCTACAAAAAATACTCTCTATAAACAAAAATAAGGTAAAAAATAAATAGATTAAAAATGTATTCTTTTTGAACACTAATCAAAAGATAGCTAGATAAGCTATGTTAATATCAAATAAAATAGATTTCATAGGCAAAAATATTGCCAGGAATAAAGGTATTGAAATAGAAACAAGGAAACAATGGAGAAATATCCATGAAACTAATAGTTGGTTCCTTGAGAAGGTCAATTACGCTCTAGCAAAAGATTAGGAAAAGAGGAGAAATAATGATGCAAATACCAGTATAAAAAATGAGAAAAATGATAGTATTAGAGATTTTACAAATATTAAAGGTAAAATTTAAGGAATATCTTGAACAAGTTTATGAGTCAAATTTGTCAGCTTAAGTGAAATGGACACAACTATCAAAATTCATTATTGTTCCACATACTTGCCAACAGTTTTATGGCCATAGCAGGAAGTTTGTTTGCAGTAATGTAGAGCTATTGGAACTCTCATAGATTGCAGGTTAGAAGGAAAAATGGTACTATTATTTAGGGAAAGAGTTTGACAGTGTCCTAAAACGTTAAGCAGAACCTTTCATATGAGCCAGCTATTCTGCTCCTAGGTGTTTACCCAAGAGAAGTAAAGACAGGTGTTTACCTGTGTTCATACAAAGATTTGAAAAGAAATTAATAGTAGCTTTATTTTCAGTAGCCACATTTATTTTATTTTATTTCAGTAGCCATTTATTTTCAATGTATACAACAGGTGAATGGGTAAACGACTTCTGGTATACCCATACAATGCAGCGTTACATAGGAAAAAAGAAAGCATAACAAAACAACCTATCCACATAAGCAATGACATATATGAATCTCAAAACAGTTTTGTGAAATGAAGCTAGACAAAGAGCACATGCTGTATGATTCCATTTAGACACATTTTTAGGACATGCAAACTAATCTATAGTGATAGCTTAGTGGTTGCCGGGTTATGTCATGAATGAGTGATTACATAGGGATATGAAGAAACTTTGTGAGTAGTAGATATGTTCATATCTTGATTACAGGGATGGTTTCACAGGGCTTACATATGTTAAATCTTATCAAATGGTATAGTTTATACTTTAAAGACACGCTTTATTGTTGTCTATAGAGCTTAGAAAAACTTGTAACAAACTAATGCACACACATATATGTATATATGTGTATACACCCATGTGCATGCTGCTTTGTGTGTGTGTGTATGTGTATGTGTTTGAAATCACAAGTTTCTGGAACCATAGTTTATAAAGAGATATATCCAATTAATTTGTGTGGTTTGTTTTATCCTTGGTGCATTGTTATGAATGTTTAATAATATACTTCTTAACTTTTCTTCTCTGCCTACTACAAACTGTGGCCTAATAGTTTGTATATTGTATTTTTACTTTTTATTGTTAAAAAAAATTTATAATAAATTCTCGTTGGTTTTATGTAATTATATCCACAATATTTGTGGATGTGTGTTTTTATTCTTAGTAGCCAAGGATTCATAAAGATAACTAGTTTCAAGTTTTTCTCATGATATGTCTAACATGACCTTAACGTGCACTTTAGAGCACAGGAAATTACAGTGACAGTACCTTATCTCCAGAGAGTTTTCTAGTTGGCATTCTAGATTTTGTCAGTGGTGATTCTGAAAATAGATTAAAAATCTAAAGTAATGGCTCCCATGTTACTCATATTTGTATTTCTGCAACCCACTGCATGGAATGTCCATCATGCTTTAACTGTCTTCTGATAGAGATCAGAAAAGAGAATTCTAATAGCTGAATTGCTAACCACGCTTTGGAGGTGATGGGGGAATAAGGTATCTTTTATGATTGACTAATATTGCAAGCAAATTCAATGGTATTTCTTTGTGTGTGTGTGTGTGTGTGTGTGTGTGAGAGAGAGAGAGAGAGAGAGAGAGAGAGAGAGAGAGAGAGAGAGAGAGAGAGAGAGAGAGAGATGAGTCTTCTCTCAAAAGGGAACAAATGAAAAGTTTGATGATTACCAAACTTAGATATATTAATACTTTATGTTAGATACAAAATAGTGCTATCTTTTTATAGGATACCCTGTAATCCTTTTGACCGTTCTTGAGAGAGAGAGAGCAGTAATTATCAAAATTACATTTATCATCTGTGTAAAACTATATAGAGACAACTTAAGTACTTATAGTATAAGGAAAACACTCAGTGACAAAAACTATGGATCACACACTTACAGTAAAACCTTATTTTCTTCATTAAAAAACACCTCATTAAATAGTTAAGGTGTGTTTGAACTATGGTATCAGCTAACATTCTGTAGCGATTTTATGATACTAGATAACAGAGCAAGAAATCGTACACACCTACTTATTCACACACAAAGAGACAGGTACACATTGGCACTGAGAGTAATAGAGCTCATAAGTTTCATAAGACATAATTAGATTTTCAAGATTTTCTGCCAGTATGTGCAAGAGCTTTCATTCCTGTTTTGAAGAGAAACATAAGAAAATGTCATCTGAAATTATAGGCAATCTGTTAGAAAGGTAACATATAACCTATATGTCCAGAAAGCAGGTTCCATCTCACTAGCGTTATTGGTAAACATTGTACTACATACTACATCGTAAATAAGGCATGATAGTCCGAGGGAGACACCTCTTCTTGTCTCATTCTCTCAAGTCTTTTCTACGTGAACAAAGAGCATAGGCTCATTCCTGAAATTATTAATGTGGTTGACATAATAAAGGAAGAATCTCTGGTCATAAGACTGAGAGTAGAATTCATTTCGTACTTCAAAAGGCTTCGCAATTTGCAATAGTTATATTTTCTAGACCACAACAGCTGCTTGCTGGTTTGAAGATACTTCAGGAACCCGAGGAATCTAGAAATAGAGAATATATGTGTGTTTGCTGAAGATATGAGAACACAGTACATTCCATTTATTTTAGTCCCGATGTTAAAATTTTTGTTCAGTTCCAGAACGGGGTTATGTGCACATACATACACTTCATGTATAAAAAATAATGTTTATATAATTTCTTCTGTGCTATCTTGAAGTGACATCCCTAAAAATAGAGTATCTTTCCTTTCTATTTTGCTATTTGTACATGCAGGTAAGATTGATTTGCTGGCCTCTACTCCTCTAGGTAGTCTAAATTCTACCTTGATATCAGAATGTCGATATTGTTGGATATTTACCTTAAGCCCTGTAGAGTTTCTATGGGAGTGTGTTTGGTAATATCATATTTTCAGCTTTCATCAGGGAACACTACAGAAAATACATTGTTACTACATTTGTTGCAGAAATATTATTGAGGCCATCGTTTACTTTATGGTATCACACAGCACCCTGGTATGAAATTTCCTGTTGAGTCAGTTGCTAAAATGAACTTTGCTGCTTCTTACAATCTCTAATGTTTTAATTGTTTTGAAAATCAGTAATATGTAGACGATTACTTCTCTTTCTTATCCTTTGTTGGCAATACATTTTGTAGTTTATTATTTAAATTATTGGCATTTATAGCGAATTAATTTCTGTACTTTCAGTTTAACTTAATTTCCAACTTCTGTTTATAGTTTGTTAAATTTTGACAAAGTGGGAAAGAACTAGTTTTGGGCCACTCTATAAGAAGTCATTACTGATTTCCAAATACTAAGGCTTACGTAAAACTAAATCCAGTAGAAACTTAAGGGTTATGACTTTCAGCATGTCTCTCCTATAAAGCAGGGACATGTTTTGACCACTATTCCTTTACAAATTATATTTTACTGTCTTGGAGTTTTTTCACCATCTTAATTATTTGAAGTTGTTTTTACTGTGAATTTAATTTAATTTTATTAGTTTCATGTGTACAAAACTGCATAATAATTAGACAGTTACACCCCTCGCAAAGTGATAACCCCACCAAGTGTACTAACCCTCTGACACTGTACATATGAGGTGTGATTGAAAATATGGTGAATTTTTAAATAAAAAAAAAACATTACAGTAAAAGACATATTGCCATTAATCCCCCTCAAAATACTCCTCCTCGCTTTGAACACACTTATCCCATCGTTCTTGCCACTTTCTGAAGCAGTTCTGGAAGTCCTCTTTCATGAGTGTCTTTAGTTGTACTGTCGTGGCTGCCTCGATGTCCTGAATCATTTTGACTTTAGGGAAGAGCCAGAGGTCGCATGGTGTCAGATCCAGTGAACAAAGTGAATGAGGACACACCATAATGTGTGTTACTATATTTGTTGCTGAAATTTTATTGAGGACATCATTTACTTTAAGGCATTGCTCAGCACCCTGGTATGAAATTTCCTGTTGAGTTGGTTGTTGAAATGAACTTCATGTATAAATAATAATGTTTATATAATTTCTTCTGTGCTATCTTAAAGTGATGTCCCTAAAAATGAAGTATCATTCCTTTCTATTTTGCTATTTGTACATGCAGGTAAATTGATATGCTGGCCTCTACTCCTCTAGGTAGTCTAAATTCTACAAATAACTGTGTTGGAACATCCTCCCTACTCACCTGATCTGGCCCCCAGTGACTTTTATTCTTTACCCAAAGATAAAAGAAATATTGAAAGGAAGTCATTTGGATGACATTCATGACATCAAGGGTAATATGATGACAGCTCTGGTGGCCATTCCAGAAAAAGAGTGCCACAGTTGCTTTGAAGGGTGGACTATGTGCTGGCGTCAGTGCATAGCTTCCCAAGGGGAGTACTTTGAAGGTGACCATAGTGATATTCTGCAATAAGGCATGTAGCACGTTTTCTAGGATGAGTTTGTGAACGTAATTGTCTGACCTTGTATATACACACACATGCTTAGGAGTGGGTGTCAGGTAGGTGTGTGTCATACTTTGTTAGAAATATATTTGTTCTGATAATAACATAGCCACAGACTTAATGGACTAAATAATACCAATTTCCTATCTCACAGTTTCTACAGGTCAGCTGTTCTCTGCTCTGAGCTTTACAAGGCTGAAATTGAGATGTTAGCTGGACTGAGTTCTAATCTAGAAGCTCTAGGGGAAAAATAGTGTTCAAGCTTCTTCTTGCTGCTGGAAGAATTCAGTTCTGAGTTGTTGTGGGACTTGAGGTTGTCATTTGCTTGCTGGATGTCATCTCGTCTCATCCTCTTAGAGTCTACCCACGTTCCTTACCATATTACCCCCTCCGCCTTCAGGCCAGCAACATGCCATACTCTCCTCATGCTTCTCTGAGTTTCTTTTCTGCTACCATCCTGAGAAAGATGTTTTGCTTTCAAAGGTCTTATGTGATTAAGTGAGGTCCACCTAGATAATCTCGCCACCTGAGAGTCTATCTGATTATCCACCTTAATTACATTGCTACGCATTTCTATGTAATGTAACACTACCATGGAAGTAACTTACAGGGCAGAGACCGCGGGGCCACCTTTAATTCTGACTAGTACAGAGAGGTTACTTCTCTTGTAGAGGTTGCTTCATTGCATTCAGTACTGAACCCATCACGGCTGTGAGAGAAATGGGAAATAGTGATTAGCTGTGACCAGTTACAGCCCATCTCATCTGTGTATTTGGGAAAGTTGAGAGTCCTTTTAAGTCAGGGAAGCAGGGAGCAAACCCTCAGAAGGCAACCGATAAATGATCAGTGCACTTCAATTCTGGTCCTGGTACTGCTATTTACCAACCATGTCTGTTTGGGCAGAAAATTCTCTGTTTCCACATCGGTGAAATAATGATGATAATCTAAATGTAGCAGACATTGTTGTTGCTCAGATAACTTCCCATCACATCTTTTTTACCATCCTTCTATGGATATTCCCAGGTTATAAGTGCTTTGCTTCTAAAAGCTGTACTTATTACTTTCATCATAAGATTAAACTTAGGCTACTGTGTTTCAGAGGACAGAGAGCTATGTATCTCCAGTGTTCTTAGTGTTAAGAGAACATCTTTCGTCACTTTTTGTATCCATACTGATAATGGACATATACTGGGATCCCCCAAAAATGTATACAAGTGGACACTTTGGTCAACATTGCTCAAGCAATATTTCACTGTAATCAGAAGTGTCTGGATGCTGATGGTAGCCACTTTGAGCACCTCTTGTAATTGCAGAAGTCAAATGTGACTTGTATTCATCTTTTGCTATCGGTATATATTGAGTATTGCCATTTTAATACAATTTTCCTTTCTTAAAATGTGTATACATTTTTTTGGCACCCTCTGTATTTGGATGCTTTAAAAGAAAAATAACCTCACTTTGGAGATATTCTTTCAGACATAATTCCCAAATAGATAGGATTTTAATTTGTAACTCATTCATCTTGAAAGATATAAGCAGGAAGATAGATTGTTTTACATTAGAAAATTCCATGTGGACTTTATAGAAACACAGATACACAGGCTTTTCAAATTTAAGATTGTGGTTTACTATTGATAATACTATCTTTAAGAAAGTTTTAGAGTGAAGTAGCATTGATGACGCTTTGTCCAAGAATGTTTGTCATCAATTGCCAATTATCCATTTCTTGGTGATGACCCCGGACTAATTTCTAAGGAAAGAAAGTTCAAACTTCACCAGGTGTACTTCTCTAAAATGGTTGGTGGGTCATCCCCTCAGGCATAAATCTTCATTAGACTCCTTATTTCATATTTACTCTTCTCAGTGGGTTGGCAATGCATATAAATGTGCTTTGATCAGGAGAACAGTTCTCTTCTCTAGATTCTTGCCAAATAATATAATCTTGAAATTATTGCCGTCAGACTGTTATTAAATGCCCATTGTGAGATATATTTATAGAGAATATCCCCAAAATCCATGCAGCATATGCTCTGCTGGCCATCCTGAATGTTACCTTTGGATGAAATCCAACCATCCAAGGTCTATTATACTGTGTTGGACAGTATGATTTTGAGTCCTCTTAGGTTTACTTTTATTGAATTATGCTTCAGTGCTAGGTCATTGACCTACATTGAAAGACTTTATTTGAAGCAGCTATGTGACATGCATCATTATAGGAAGTGTAAGGAAGCATAGGAAACAGCGAGCTCTTTATCACACGAAGTCCTTATGAGAAAACAAGGAAGAAATTTCCCTCGGGTTTACCAATCACAACTGCTCTGCTACTACTAAAAAACCGATTTGATTTCATATTACGGCCCCTGTGAATCTGTAACGGATCAGTCTTTGTTCCGTAGGAACTATATTTGTTTACCCTTGTGCCCCACTCTTCTATGACACGATGTGGAATGCTTTTTTAGTGTGCTTATCCAACCCAAGATGTGATTATTTCCCCTTGGTGAGGAGTCTCTGAGCTATAGAGTCTATTCTTTCTATTGAAATATAGATCCTTCGTGAAGGGAGAAAGAGGATTTCAAGAACAAGTCAAATTTTGCTTTATTACTTCTCTTATTTTTTCTACTTCTTTTTCAGATTTGATAGTTGTTATATATGTTGCATATATTCACTATTAAACATCTGTCAATTTTGTTTTATTAATCCAAATATTTTTTATATGGCTCCTATGGCCAAGCTTAGTGCAGGGAAAAATGAATGAATCATATCATTCCTAGTTTAAAAAAATTCAAATTGTAGTGGTAGAGAAAAATAAATTGAAAATGATAATGTGACAGGCTATGAGAACAGAAAGGAGCAATTCCTAACTTCGACCTGTATTTAGTCAGACAATACTTCACAAATATGTTTGAGTTGAATTTTGAAGGATATCTTTTAACCAGGAAAAAAGGGGATAGGAATGACATGTGTGGGAGAGTTTCCTGTCAGAGGGAATAGCCTATGGAAATTCACCAACACATGAGAGATGGCTGTGACTATTTTAGAATGTCTTGAGAATAAGCTATAAGGGCACTATTTGTGGATCGTGAAGGGCCTTCATGTCAAACTAAGGATTCGCTTTTTTTTTCCCCATTAGGGAGCCACTGGAAGATCCCATGGAAAGAGATGAAGTCAAACGTAGATTTCTTGTATCTTCTCCAACAATTGGCATTGTGTCTTGAAAATATTCGGTATTCAATGAATAGTGATGGATAAAGTGGGTACCCTGAGAAGTAAAACTGTATAGTTCCCTCATCATCTTCTCAACATTGATTCCTTCATCAACTTTTTCATCCACGAACTTTGTTAGAAAAGGAAAACACTTCTGCCCTCTCCATTTTACCATTATTTCCTTTCTGCTTATTTTTCTTTAGGTATTTTATGGTGAAGGTGAGCTCTAGAATCAGGTAACCAGAGTTTGAATCCTGGCTCTGCCATTGATGAGGTGCACAGTTTGAAACAAACAACATAACCTCTTGGAGGCTTCCTCATCAGTCAGTCAGTGGATTTAATGAGTAAACATGCACTGAAGTCAATAAAACAGTTCTTTCAGAGTGAGTTATGGACTTGGTGCTGTTGCAAGGTTATTCTATTTTCTATCTCGATTTTTTACACACGTTTTCATTTTCTCGTTGATGTATTTGTTTTTGCAAAGTAAAGTGGTCTCCTCTGTATAATATCTATAGTAAAGTAACTATTTCATCTCACCTTCTGAAAAATGTATATCATCAGTGACACTTTCAGCATACATGAGCTTTGTTTCACTGACATGAAGACAGCTGTTGTCTCAGTATCTCTATTATTTGCCCTGATTCTGAAAATGTTACATTACTGTTCATCATTCTAATTCTGAGAATCTGAATTGTTGCCAACATTTTTCCGATTTTTACTTCTACAAAGGGTATTGTAACTATTCCCTCAAAATAAGCTTCATGTGAAGGCAGTTGGTAGCTTTAAATAACTGACTCATGAAACACATTTTTTAAAGTGAGTCATACATCCACCCTCTTCCTGTCATAAAATATACGCATATATACATATACACATATACATTCACGTATATGTGTTTATTTTTAATATAAATATGTATTTTATATAATGTATATTTGTTTCTTTTAACCTCTGTTTTCTCTAGTTTGAAAAACCTAGGGAATACCAAGATTGGACAGTATTTAAAAATTTTATTATTAATTTGTACCCTGCTGTTCCCTAGGATTTCAGCTCATTTACAATAATAATAACAATAAAAAAACAAATAGTTACAATAAAGACAAAACATAAAAATCTGTAAAACAACAAAAGCCCAGTAATAAAGGAGAAAGGGGAATATTGGGATCTATAGGAAGACACCATTTAAACCTTTTCTTGGAACAAAGAATCCAGAGGGTTCAGTGAAATGTGTTCTCTGGAAAGCCTTCTATTATCACTAACAACTTGTTTAAAATTACTCCTGCCTGGGGACTTTGGGAAAAACACTTTTCAAAGATTGTGCTAAGTCATTATCTCATTGCCTCAGTTCTGTCCCACCCAACTTTCAGAGGCTAGTCTGTTTCCTCCCCGATTGGCCCAGATTTCATTTTTCTCTCAAGGGGACTCCACCATGCTTATTTTACAAGACATTTGCCTATCATTCATTACTGAGTCTCATCTTCCCAGATCTCAAGTGGTGGTTCATCTCTAGTGCCAGCATCTACTTTCCTCGATGAGATGTTTTTGTTATAGCCATCTTTCGACTGGCATTTTCTTTTGTCTAGAAGGGAAGTAGGCTTTGCACTCAAAGCCAAGATGGGAACTATATTTACCAACTCCTCCCTTAGGGGATGTGGCCCTTCTTTTAATGCTGATCCTACATATCCATACAAGGATTGTGCATCTCATATTCTCAGTTCTCTGATCCTGGAGTTTGGGACTTTTTTCTCTTTTTGGTCTGGAAGTTTGATTGGGTAGAGGGACAAAGGGGAAACATATAAAACTCATTCTGTGTAAATGTTCGTTTTGCAGACATGCCGTGGCAGTTATCTCCTCTAACATAGTAATAGGTATGCAGAAGCTTTTGACAGATTCTTATGCAGATCTCAGGGCCAAGGCTGGACTTCCGTTTTTATTCATGCAGTATATCATTCCTAATGATTTTGTCCAATTCAATACTTTTCACACTGTTCACTGCTCCCTTATCTTATCCCGTACAAGCAAGCAATCTTCTGAAAATAACCTCTCTCAGTTTGAAGGACAATTAATGAGAAACATACCAGAAAGGTTATTATGGCTATTTTCTGGCTAGAGCCCTTTGAATCACCCAAAGGGAAGCTAAGTATTATTTTGACATTCATTATTGGCTGAACACCGACTATGTGTTTCTGAAGATAAGATTGGCACACTGCTTCCACAGCCGGATGCACACAGCATGGCCTGTGCTCGTGAAAGGGACTCATCTGGTCTAAGTTCTCCTGCCCTTATAGCACGCAGAGTTCAGCTGGAATTTGAAGCTTGAACAGCATTTCTTTCCAAAGGCGATAAACTGTCCATGAAACCCCAAAGTTATTATGAGCTGTAATATTCCATTCATCCTGGACTATTGACTAATTATATGTCGAATTGCATCCTAGCACAATTGACCACAACAGTTATTCCTCTTGCTAATTCAGAGATTTTTTTTTTGGAGGTGAAGAACATGTGATTACCAGGTCATAATAAAATTTTGAAACAAGAATGTCTCGAGAAAAAGATAGAGAAGAAAAGCATTTACATTAACATTAGTTTCAGTCTTCAGGTTCTTTCCATATGCCAACACTTGTTCTCCCTTCGTGTTTTTATTTTTTTTTCTTTTTTCTTTTTTCCAGGTTTCTAAACTTTTGTGACACTGTGACATATTTACTCTGATGCCTCTCCTGCTTGCAGACCCCTAGAAACCTCTGCTCTCTCTGATGCTGCCTTTGGAATATGTGGGATACATCCTTCTTTCTGTCAGCCACTTTCCATGGCTCACCTTGTCATATGCTCATTCTGCAGGGCCTTTTTTGCCCCACAGCAAATCACCCAAGAGGGTGCTTAGAACAGGTGTGAAAATTTACGCCTTTTGCCTGCTCCACGGCCTGCTTCCATCATTTCCCTTCTTTATTCTTTTAAGCTGATTTTCAGCTCCATCATGCTGCTTTTATAGCTGCTGTTCAAACTTTAATGAGGACAATCAATGCTTGCTCTGCCTTTTTAAAAAACAGATTAGAACTCAGAAATTACAATACCCAACAACTCCAATTGAGTAAACACAATTATATTAAAACTGTGAATTAAAAACAGTATCTTACAAATTTAATCCCTTAAATTACAGACAACCAAGGACCAAATGTCTCTGTTTGACTGTTATGCATCTTAAATTGCTATTCAGCCGTGGTGAGCTTGCTTTAGCAAATAGCATTCAAACCTAGTCATTCATTTTCCACCCTGAGGAGACCAGATATCGTTTATCTCACATAGGGGTGGTCAGAATCAGGGCAGCTTGCTTCATGTCTGTCATCATAAATTTTTTGAAGTCAGATCCTTCATGTTTGAAGTACCAGGTACAACCACAGAGACCTGTGGCATGAGTGTTGTTTTTTTTTTCCCCTCCCTTGATTTCCCAAACAAAAGGCATATATGATAAAAATAAGTGTAGTGCACTGACATTTGAGCATCACCAAATACCACCTGAGCTGGCAAATGTACATCACTTACAGTTGCTATTACTTTCTTTACTTTTATTCCATGGCCTGGCAACAAAACAAACTCAAATATGGAGATTAAAATTAATTAGAAAGTCTATAGCTTCTAGATCAACCTTTTCTGGGCTTCAGTATATCAGTGTTATCCAGAGATGAGCTCAGTGAAGCCTGAGGGTTCACTTCAGGGTACAGGCAGCTTCAGCATCTTCAATATGCAAACGTGTTCGGATAGCGAGCCATCACGCGGATGTGGGGAAACCCTCATTTCCTTTCTGTAAATTGAGGAAGAAAGGACCTGAGTCACTGAGCATGATGGCTTTGTCTCCATTGGCAGTGATGGCAGACGCGGATCGCCGTGCTGGCGAAGGCTACGGGTTTGTTACACGTGTGAAGATTAAGTACAAAACTAGGACCACAGCACCAAGACTCAGAAAACGCCTTTGTATCCTGCACAATGCCTGCTTTATGTGCACACTGTGGACTAATTTACTGAAGCCCAGCTGAGCAGGCATTATATGTGCACAAATGCCACACACTAATCTGCGTCAGTGGAGGCTAGGGAACTACGCATGGCCTTTCTTATTTGTGTGTTCGTCTTGCCCTTCTGACGAATGCCTGGCTCTTGTGTCTCCCTGATTTTTCGCAACATGTAAACTGGGCCTGCTGCTTCCTTGGCCACCCCTGATGTGATGGCAAGGCGGGAAGGCACTCAGGTCCTGGGAGACTCGGAAGAGATTATGGGACATCTCATAATCAGTTCCACCTGCTAGCAACCTCACATCCCCTCTTTCTCATTAGGAAGAGTGTTCACAGAGTTTACTGACTTTCCTTCTCTATACAAAGTAGCTAATTTCCACCTTTGGTTATGTTTTTGCTTCTATCTAAAACACCTCTGCCCCTTCTCCAGTCCATTTGACTCTCATACTCTAAGGTCCCTTCCTGGTAAATATGACCTGCCCACACCTAACTCCGACAAGCCCTACTCAGATTGCTCCTCATGTCTTTCTACCGTCCTTCTTCTTTCCCTCACAGTCACTGTCAGTCGTGCAAGGTTCCAGGCAGATGCCACAGGGTCCTGTTGGTGGCCTCCCATGCCCTTATCTGTCTCCCGTGGCAGGTGGCAGAGCCTCTGCAGTGGGTCTCATCTTTTACTTCCTTCCATTCACCAGGTTCCCAGTCCAGTGATTCACGTCTGGCACCGTTTTACTTCAGTTACCAGCTTAATATCTCAAAATCAGACTAAAACACAGAGTTCATTTTTTCTGCTCATGTTTTTTGTATTGGTCACAGTTTCTGCTGTTGAGATGGATTTGGAGGGCCTGGTGGGAAAGAGCCTTATTTGATTGGCTAGAGCGCCACAGGTCTGGACTAGAAGCGGTGACACTCGGGTCACCTAAGAGAGGTTCTAGTCAAAATCACAGATAGGATTATATTAGAAAGAAAACTTACAGAGCCGTCAACCACAAAATAGGTATCTCATACACACACTGAACCTTGACTAGCTTTTTCTCTCCCACCTCCCTGTAATGTCTCTCTTCTTAAGCCAAATGGAAGCACTGCCATTGCCTAAGCACATATTTTGTCACTTTGTCCCCATGCCATTCCCTTCGCATTTTCCCCACACTGTTAAAAGTCCTGTTACAACACTGGTTTAAATCTTACTTCCTCTATGAAGTATCCTGCAGTAAACTTTTCCTCTGCTTCCCTGCTCTGTGGTCCATGCACAGTATCCGTATGTCATTCTCTGCTTTCTCTTCCATTTCTAACCCTACCATACATGTTACCACGTCACAGAATCTTAGAATTGAAGTCTCTCCTCATCTAACTCTACCCCCAACCTGTCCTTTGCTGGGCACCATTTTACACAGGAGTAAACTAACCCAAAAAGAAGCTGTGATGTGCATATGTGAAAGCATTTGACAAGTCAAACTAGAACCCGGGCCATCTGACAGCTGCTCTTCCCAGTTGTGCTACTAAATTGTGAAAACAGACCAATTTGCACCAATCCACAGCAAAAGATTGCTTCAAGTTATCAATTCCTCAAATAATTGGGATATTGTTCAGCTTTATTTTCTGTGGGGATTTGTCAGTATAGCTTCTTTAAACATCAATTTCTCATACATTGACATTTTAGAAGGAAGCTCCTCTATCATTTTAGATGAAGATAGATCTGTTTTGCTTTATGCACATTATTCTTTTCTAGTTGCATACTAATTCCTGGTCTACCATTTTCTGTTGTCCCTCGCTTCTGTCCCCAAATCTTCTTGGTTGGTCTCCATGTTTGTTCCTTGGTCTATCTCTGATCTTTCCTCACCGAGTATCTTGACTGGTCCCCAGCTCTGGTCTCTGAAGGTGAATTGGGTATATCAGCTGTCTTAATCTGTGTTATAAGTATTTGTCAGGTAGTGCTTCCAATTTGTTTTACAGTTAATTGTGTGGCTACTGCTTTTGCACTAAATGGACCTAAAACAGTGAGTTGTAAACTCTCTGAGGATGAGGTAACTTCTTGTTCATCTTTGAAAGACCCAAATAACTAATGAAAAAACTTATAAATAGTGTGTCCAACAAATGCTTGTTGAAATAGGAAATAATGGAAGGCTGAACTCCATGATCATGAGGTCTTTGTCTTAAAGGGAGACTAAAATGAACTATTCCTTTTTTTAAAAATTAAAGTTTATTGGGGTGACGTTGGTTAGTAAAATTATATAGATATAAGGTATACAATTCTGTATTACATCATCTATATATCACATTGTGTGTTCACCACCCTGAGTCGGTTCTCTTTCCATCACCATATATTTGATCCCCCTTACCCTCATCTCCCACCCCCCACCCCGCTTACCCTCTGGTAACCACTAAACTATTGTCTGCATCTATGAGTTTTTGTTTCTCATTTGTTTGTCTTGTTCTTTTGTTGTTTTCAGTTTTATATCCCACATATCAGTGAAATCATGTGGTTCTTGACTTTTCCTGGCTTATTTCACAACTATTGCTTCTTAAAAGAATGATATTTCCCTTTAAGCATAGCACAGAAAGTATAGAAATGTGGTATTAATCTGTTCTTATTTTCTTCATTGATTTATTCTTTGCCAAACCAAACACACTTATATTTGCAAATTCAGTTTGATTGAACAATTGTGGCATTATGAGGATAAATGCTTTAATGTTTTTAAAAACTCACGTCCCCTTTCTCATTTGAAAATGGGAAGGAATTCTTACAACTTACTAAATAATTACTGAGAAGGGAAACTGCTCCGATAGCAGAATTTACTTGACCGCAGTGTATCCATGTATTGCCGTTGATGATTGATGCTTCTAAATCTCTGTGCTACTGAATTCAATATGTGCAGTCCGGGAATAGGTAACACCATAAAACCTCAAAGCCTCAGCTCCTCAGGCCTCCTTGGAGCAAGCAATCACATGAATGGCAATTTCTACTTCTCTGGACAAAACATTAGCCACATTTTCTATTTATCTCCACTATTGCTACCAGATGAAACTTTGGAGCTGCTTAAATTTAAATGTATAGCAAGGCAGCAACCAAATTAATTAGTATAGGCAGTGTATATGTAGACTAGAATTCTAAAATAAGTGCTCAGAGAAAACTTCCTGTTTCATTTGAAGGCAAATAAGTTCTTATGTCCAAGGTTAATTAATGTCTGCCCAATGTTGATATTCAAATGGGCAGAAAAGAAAGGACGTTGGTTATTATAAACTATATCAATTTCATTTCCTGTCCGGTGCTGATTTTGGTTAAAACTTAGTCCTTCTGTGACCACAGGAAAATAGATTTGGAATCCTGGCTTTGCTACTTGCTGACCGAATCAGTGTTTCTCACTGTAATCAGTGGAGAGGTGATGAAAACTGCAGACTGAACACTTTACTGGAAGCTAATGGGAATGGGACTGTGGTACTGGGATTTTTTAATACCATCACAAGTGATTCTACTGCACTCAGAAGTTAGACAACTATTGATGTATGTGATTGGGGGCAAGTTTCCAAATCCTTCTAAACCTCAGTTTCTTGATGTGATACTGAAGAAAATGGTACTGATCAGGTAGGGAAGGCCACCTAAGATAACATATGCAAACGGCTGGGAAGTGCTTCCTGGACTCTTGTCTGCTACCCCGTATCTTAAATGTGAATTTCCAGGCTACTGTGCATCCCACGTTCCACCAGTGGTTGTGCCCCACGTCTTTCAGTCTTTCTTATTTTTTGTAACCTGTTCTCTATTCTCATTTTGACTTTGTCATATTCCTTTTTCAGTCATTAGTCTATTCCATCATAATAGGAAAATAACTCCTGTAATGGACAAAATCGTGCCATATCTCTAAAGCTATTAAATTGAAACACCTTTCCATCAGTGGAAATGTTCCTAGGAAAATATCATCAAAAATCCCGCCTGTGAGCAAAACCAGGAAAGAAAAGTTGTAATCAAAGAACGGGAGCTATGCAAGCCTTTAGAAATAGTTTCTTAACTGATTTATGGTCCAGTATTTTGGTTTTTCAGATAATTATTTGTGTCGATGCCTTCTCAGTAAGAAAGTCTTGGTAAATGTGTTCCAATCTGGACATAAAGTGAGTAAAGTTTTCCCATCATTTCTTCTTATCAATTTTATTGTCTATTTTTTCCATTGTAGTATTACTTAAGTAACTATAAAATAAATGCACTAACCAAGAAATCATGGTTATCATATCATTTCTTAGTAAGAACATGAAAAGAAACTGTGTTAATTACAGATGAAAGAAGTTCTTATTTTTGTTTCTAAATAGTTTTGTCTTTAAAATATAAAAATTAGTTAATATTTTCTAATTTAATATCTAGCTTTGAAATTATGAGTTAGTGTTATGAATGCTTAATAATTGCACTTCACAGGCTATTCAAAAAAGAATAAAATTATGTAAAGTTCTCAATTTGATGCCTAACTATCTTCAGTGTAGCTTTGCTAGTGATGTTTTGAAACAGATTTGCAGATTTAAGATTAGAATCTCTTCCTGTGTCAACAATGTGTGACCATGACTGGCATGACTTAAGAACGTGGAGTCCAAATCTCCATATGTCCTGAAAATATTATGTTTTAAATTCAGAAGTAGGGGGTGTTAGGTAAAATTTGTTTATTGAATAGATAGGGGTTTTCAACGTTGACAATGTCCTGCTTTGGACTTAGCATGTTTGAGGGGACCTTGCATATCCAGTCATCAAGCAGTCTGGTTATTTTCTCTTAGGATGTTTCTGTGTCCTGAGTCGTGTCTGAACTGACTTCAGAATGGTGGCCCTTGCACAGTGATTTGGAATGCAGAAGCAGGTTCTCTGACTTTATGGGGAGAAATGGAGCACTCATGCCTCTGAAAGCAGCTTAGACAGCACACTTTCCAGAAGAGTAAGGAAGGAATTCGTTCTCTCTGTTGTTCTAGGTTGTGCTTACCTTTGAAGAATTCGGTGTTACTCATTGCTCAACTTCCGTTCCAGCACTATGGTTATGCGGGCAGAACCTCCACCTTCCCTGGGAGGGCGGATAATTGACTTTGATGATTACCTATCCCCTGAGTAGCTGGTGATAGAAATTGGTTATTCACTGTCTTCCTGACCACACCCTCACAATTTACAGCTCAGCCTTTGATAGAGCACCTTATGCAAGTCAGTTTTTAAGTACTGTGGGGTTTCTCTACAGATCATATTCTAAATACATACCATTTTCTCCTATACTTTTTGCACGTCTTTTTGTTTTTTTTGTTGGTAATTTGTTATTCAAAGCTGAACATTCGGTCTAGGCAGCTACTTAATCTGTCTACAAATTGACATTATATTGCCAAAAAAAAAAAAAAGGAAAGGAAAGAAAACAAAATCAATGTGTGTATTTCCCTGAAAAAAGCGAAGTGCCTATAGCAAGTGTGGCCATGAAATATGGATGTGACCAATTAAAAACAATGGGTTATAAAACTCACATCCTAGGTGTCTTCTTAATTTTTCTCTGGCTTCCTGGGCTCTGGGACCTCAGCCCCTTGCCTCCTCAGCACCTACCCTCACCTCCCAGTCCTGCAGGGCTTCGCACCGCTTTCTGCCTGAAAGCAACCAGATTCATGTCTTTGGCTCCTTAACATACAGATAAACGTAAGTAAAACACCACATTGCAGGGTTTAGGGTGGCTTTCCAAGCAGTTGTGGAAGAATCAAATAATGACACTAGGTAGTTCAGAGACGTTAAATCCCCAAGCAGCCAACTTGGACCAACGGGAAAGATGACATAGAAATGAGCTGAGGAGATCAATTTGCTCTCCTTTTCCCCTCTAATAGACTCGTCTAAGGCAGGGTGTCCCTATGTGGCCTTTCAAGAGATATTCCACGTGCCTGAGCAAAATCACCTGTGAAACAAATTCCTGGGTGTCTCCGCAGCTCATTGTGAAGAGATGGCTAGCATTATAATGCAGCACCTTACGTTGCTTCTCATAATATTTTCATCCACTTAATTCTTTCCTCATTCTACTGAAGATTTAAATCTTCCAAATAAAGTAGTGTCTCTTAATCCTTCTCTAAGCCTCTATTCTAGAAGATCCAGGCTAAGACACAGATCATCCCTAAGTCAGTTGAGTGCAACTGAAGTTAAAGAGAAACAATCCCCTTTTAAGGACCTAAATGATCACATTACAGATGTTATCCATTTAAAAGTATTTTTAGGGTACCTACTCCATTAAAGCACTGTTGTAGGTTTGGTGAGTAGAAAAATCTGTCTTCGTAGGGGGTATATTCCAATGTGAGAAGATATTGAATAAATGAAGTAAGTAAGGACATTATATCATAGTGATATATCATAGATGGTCATAAATGTTATGGTAAACAATAAATCAGGAAAGTGGATAGAAAGTGTATTGGTAGATGGTATACAATTAAAAACCAGAATGTTGAGGAAGACCACATTTAGAATGTGCTAGTTCTGTAAAGATGTGATAAAGGTGAGGAAGAATCCAAGTGTATTTTTGGTGAACAGCATCCCAGGAAGTGGGAATGGCATATGCAAAAAGTCCTAAAATTGAATGATGTCTTGTGTGTTCAAGAAATCGTCAGGAGTCCAGCAGGGCTGGAGAAACATGGAAGATGGGAGAACAGCAGTAGATGAGTTCATTGAGGTGACGTGAGAGGCCAAACCCTCAAACATTTTATGGTTTTATATATAACTACCTTCTTATCACACTTTGGAAAATGAAAGAAAGGTAACTTAATGATTATTCTGGACACTGTCCTTGCAAACTGGAATGAATGGTTACCCTGTTTGCAGGCTATGATAACAATTTTAGACATGTGCTAAATAGATAGAAAGGCTTTGGAGAGTTTTGAGCAAAAGAGTGACATGATCTGACTTATGTTTTGTTAAAGTGATACTGACCTTCAGGGCTGAAAATAGGGTTAAAAAAAAAAAAAGAGGAGTGACTTGGAACTTATGGCAGTCATACATGTGCCTGGAAATCTAGAGTGAAGACATACATTTGAAAGTTATATTAATCAGTATTAGGCTAGGCTATATTTTATGATGGTAAACAAACCCCATATCAGTGGCTTAAAGCAGGGGTCACAAACAGTGGCCCATAGGCTAAATCCAGCCCACCACCCTTTGCAGTAAATGCAAGTTTTTTTTTTTTGGGGGGGAGGCACAGCCACACTCATTTATGTACAGTTTGTCTATGGCTGCTTTCTCACTATAATGGCAGAATTGAGTAGTTGCAACAGAGACAGTATAGTTTATAAGCTTAAAATATTTATCATTTTGCAGAAGAAGTTTCCTAACCCTATGCTTAAATCAAATAAAGCTTTATTTCTTGCTCAAACACACCTTACTATGTGTTCAAACACTCTTCCCAGAGCAGTTCACTGCTAAGCACTTGACTCAGATATCTGAGTTCATTCTACTTCAGAACTCTACTATTTCAATGAGGCCTCCACCATAACCATGTATCAGCATCACCCTCATTATGTGTGGGAAGGTGTTACACCAGCTCACAAAAGCTTTGCCTAGAACAGATAGACATTACCCATTGGTAATGACTAATCAGATGGGTCCACCAAACTACAAAGAGTCTGGGTAATGTGAGGTAGATAAAACATGGATATTTGTCAACAGTAAAAGTTCTTGCCTATTAGTCATCAGCCTATGAATGAAAGCCATGGGACTGGATCAATTCATCAAGGGAGAGAGTTTTGACAGAGGAGAGAAAATGTTCAAGGACTAGCTTGGGCCATTTCTATACAACATTAAGAACTCAGAAAGAAGATTAGGAGCTAGCAAGGAGACTGAGATGGAGCGACCAGGGCGGTAGGGTAAACCAGTTACTTGCGGACGTCCTGGATACGAAATAAAGGACATGTATCAAGAAGGAAGGAATTATGTCAAATGATGGTGGTAGGCCATGGAGGAGGAGGGTAGGGATTGGATACTAGGTTTAGGAAACTAATTGATAACCTTGACAATAGCCATTTACTTGGTATGATTTGAAAGCCTGATTGGAGTGAATTTAAAAGAGATTGGGAAGCAAAGAATTGGCGACAGGAAAAATAGAAAAATATTTCAAGGATTTTTGCAATAAAGAAGTTGAGTGAAATGCCTTAGTAGATAAAGGGCTGATGGAGTCAAAAGAGTGTTTTTGTTTTCCCCTTTTAAATGAGATGAACAACGTTATGTTCATATGTTAATGGAAATTATTCAGTAGAGAAAAACGTTGATGCAAGTATGAGAGACTATAATGTGAAGTCACTGACTGGAGCTAGTGGCAAAATATAATGGACAAGTGAGAGGAGTCCCCTTAGTACAGGCTTGAATTATACTCTGAAAGGAGATGATTTAACACCATTACCTTAAGTTCTAATCCCTTTGCTACCAGAAAAAAAAAATCACTTCTCAACTCAACATTTAGAGATCAATATTCTCATTTTTCTTTCCTTTTGATCAAAGTTAATTCCAACATATTCCCTTGTCTGAAACATTTTGGGGAAAAGCACCTCCAATTAGGTCAATAGCTTTCTGACTTTTAAACATGAATGTTTTAACCCTGGTAACACTTTATAATTAGTAAAACACTGACTGGATTTCTTTTAATTACTATAATCCTAATACTTTCCCCATGGAACTGGGATGGCCAGATGTTCAGCTCATATTTTACAATAATTGTGTAACTGAACCTCTAAAGAAGCTTTAAGTTATTTTTCCTTGGAAAGTAGCTCTTTTCATAGTGAGCTATAAAATTTCAAGTGGAAACTACATTTCCCTCTCTGAATGCTCTTTAATTTTTTCAATACCAATGCTCAGCTGCTGTATTTATTTCACAACATAACTTTTCTTTTTATTCTAAATATGAAAAAACACCCTTTCACAGTAAAAAAGGTAAAATTAAAAGTCAATCATAGTACAGGCCTGTGATTATACCTAATTTCTACCGTATGGTAATTGGTAGTGTGAGTGAGAGTGTGTGTGTGTGTGTGTGTGTGTGTGTGTGTGTGTGTGTGTGTGATAATAGTGAATAAAACAAAGGGTAGAATTTAACAATCCTTTTTAGTTAGCATGTTAATTTCTCATTTTAAAAAGACCTTTTCTTTTGAGATACAAGAGTTGACATGAATCCCATAAGTTTCATTACTTTTTTTCTTGCCCTTTAAAAAAAAAAAAAAAAAAAAAAAAAACTAGCTTGCACATCTCCAGCATTGCATAAAATACCCATTTGTAATTATGCCTAACCTTTCCAAGCCTCTGGGTATAGTCTGCTCATTAATCTTTAACCTGACAAGCTTTGGGGGTTGTGAAATTTGTACCTCTATGTATTAGAGACAGGGAGTTTATAGACAAGGGGTACAAAAGGCGTAATTAAGAGGAGGTAAGAAAAGAAATAGAACAAAATTAGAGAGATATGATTATATTATGGTAGGTGTCAGTGAACAGCAGAGACAATAGAAAAGAAATCATTAGAGACAGAGTTCAGGAAATAAACGAAGCTATACATTTGTAGAACAAAACCAATTTAATCATACCCTGTCTCACTCAAGTGAAAATAACTTGCACCAAATTGATCTAAAATAAAGATTTACAAATATAATTATCCAAAATATAGATTGGCTAAGCTTTACAGTCATTCCCCATATGCATTTTTTCATGTTGTACTAAAGTATAACCAAGGACATATTTTAAGTTAAACTAACACCATTGCCTGAAAAGTTACTCTTGTGATGAAGGACTGGTCATAATTTTACCTATGCAAATGCTCTTTATTTTTGTATTGGGTGTGGATGAAGAGAACTTACATTAGAGAAATGGAGATTTCTTCATATCATATTTCCCTGCATTTAAAATTTTGCCTGGACATTTTTGTGTCAACTGTTGAAGATTTGCAAAGAAAGATACATATAAGTATATGCAAATATTCATGTATATTAAAGTATTGCATATGCCTAATATTAAGACAAGATTTAAAAAAAAAAGCTGTGGTGATTTTGTTTTATTTTTAACCAATATTACTCTTCAGTAAAAGGAGCATCACTGTATGATTGAGTCTTTTTAAATACTCACAATATGATGAGAAAGAAATGGGGAAATATCTTTAGGCCTTTATATGAAACAACAAATAGTATAAGCTAATTTTGTGGTCACATCCTACTTGGATTTAGTGGTATTTAGAGTAACAGCTAAGTCACTGTAATAAAGAGGCTGTAAAATATAGTGAGTAAAATGAGTTTGAAATTGATTTCTGTCTCATATCACAGTCATGAGGGTAATTGAGCAGGGACGGCAGGGCCGTTCTGTCAACGGAAACCAGCTGCTTGTGTGTTTCGCGTTTTTCACCCAGTGGGCAGGAAGGTGACAGTGTTCTGGGTGACTTTCCACAAGGAGATGATGTGGAACTCCCACCCATTGCTTGTACACATAGCCCATTGACCCAAAGTCAGGCACATGTCTAAATCAAACTATAACAGGAACTGAGAAATAGTATATGCAGAGATCCAACTAAAACTAGTGGAATCCCCTTACTGAAAGGAAGAAGATGACACTCTACATTAAGATGACTCTTAAGTCTCAACCTCTTAGGTTTATACACATGTTATGTGTTAATTGTTTAGAATTTGCTAAAATTAGAGGGGAAAAAAGTAAACGAATATACAAATGATTATATGCATAAAAAGAAACATGGTTAAGCATAGGAATATATTTCCATTGTTCTTTATAAAATATATCTGTACACACTTATATAGTCTGTGTGTGTGTGTGAGAGAGAGAGAGAGAGAGAGAGAGAGAGAGAGAGAGAGAGAGAGAAAGAGAGAGAGGGAAATCAGAATTTAGACTGCCTTTTTTGCTTCCCTTTTTCATTGTCACCAACTATCCCTTGGAGCCTTTTCATGCCCATTCTGTGTCTTGCCTTTTTATTGATTTCTTCGTTATGTTGAATATCATTTTGAGGCTGCCTTTTATTCATTATTTAATTTGATAAGTATTTAGTGAACACCTGTTATATAAAAGACTTTATTTTGAGAACTTTGGATGTAGTAATACATAAAAGATAAAAATCACTGTCCTTTAAACTTACATTTTTGCCATGGAAGATAGAAAATGAGTACTAAATGTAACAAATAAGCAGTCAATACATTAGAAAGGGTAGAAGTACCATGGTTTAAATCATACCATTGTCATGCCAGAGGAAAAGAGATCCCAGAAAGTTCAGGCCAGGAGGTTAATTGGTCAGGAAAAAAAGTACCTCACTTCCATCCATGGGTCATTGGCAAGAGCTCGTCATGTGGTCCCATCCAACCATCAGAGGGCCAACACGAAAGTACAGTCCTGCCAATTGCCTTGTAGTGGGGAGAGCAAGAACTGTTCGGGACAATCTACTAATGGTTACTACAGCAGGTAGGAGGTGTGATCAAAAGGAACGGTGAATGTTTAAATTTAAAAAAAATATGTTACAGTAAAAGACACGTTGTCGTTAATTCCCCTCAAATTACTCCCCCTTGCTTTGAGTACATTTATCCCATCGTTCTTGCTGCTACTTTCTGAAGCAGTTCTGGAAGTCCTCTTTCCTGATTATCTTTACTTCATCCTCCATCATGACAATGTTCCATGTCACACAGCGCTTCTGGTACAGCCATTTCTGTCAAATAAAAACATTATGGTGTGTCCACATCCACCGTATTTACCGTATCTGGCACCATGCGACTTCTGGCTCTTCCCCAAAGTCAAAATGACCATGAAAGGAAAGCAGTTTGAATTGATTCAGGACATGGAGGCAGCCACGACAGTGCAACTAAAGACACTAATGAAAGAGGATTTCCAGAACTGCTTCAGAAAGCAGCAAGAATGGAATGATGGGATAAATGTTCTCAAAGCAACGGGGAGTATTTTGAGGGGGATTAATGACAATGTGTCTTTTACTGCAATCATTTTTTTTAAAAAAATTTAAACATTCACCATAGTTTTCGATCACATCTTATATATTGGATTTTGGAGTTCAGGGGTAATTAGCTGGGGGTACTTGGAGGACATAGGTCTCATTGAGATGGTGACATCTGAGAAAACTTAAAGGAAATAATGAAATGAATCATACAGATGTTTACAGAAAGAGTCTTCAAGGCAGAGGGAGAAGCCAATGCGAAGATCCTCAGGCCAGGCTGCACCTATCCTGTTTGAGGACATTTAAGAACATTTGGAACATGTGGCTGGAGCAGATGGAGACAGAGAAGGTTGGTGGAGATGAGGACAGTTGTGTACTGGGCTGAGCGCATGTTAGGTGCTGTCGGCCTTGCCATGACTTTGCCTTCCCTACCAATAAAATGGGTGTTATTGTGGGGTTTTGAAGAACTTTGTGAAAACTTCTGATTTATATTGAAAGGAGATTGGTGGCTGTTGTCTTGAGAAGACAATCATAGGAGAGCAAAGGTAAAAGCAAGGATCGAGTTTGGAGTCTATTTCAGTCATCCATGTGTTGAAGAGATGGGTTGTTTTCCAAATTGTTTGTCTTTTCTTCTGGACACTGAGTTAGATTGCATTTCTCAGTGTCCCTTACAATTAATGTGGCTACAACTTGGGAATAAAAGTAACATATGCCCAGGTTTTGCCTGGCTCATAAAATAATACACGTATTGGGTCACTTTCTTCCCCATCTGTCAGCTGAGTGGAAAGAAAGCCAAAATAGAACTACTGGATATCAGAGGCCTGGACAGCTTGGTGATCACGTGGAGCTGGTATTTTCCCTTCCCCAAATTGTCTTATCACCAATGCTAATTAACGTAAGATATAAACTTCTACAGAATTTAGCCACTGAGATTCAGGGTGCATTTGGTATAGCAGTTAGAATTACTGTAACACAGACATGTGTACATTAAAATGAGGTTCTACTTATCAGTGGCGTTGGTTTGGTAAGTTGGAGACAAGAGGCATGGCAAAGAGGCTATAGAAGAAGCTTATGGTTCATGCTGTGTAGTTTTAAAACATTTGGCAAAACTCTCTTACGAGATACTTGGAAGACGAACCCCAGACCTCGAAGCCCGTAGCTCCAGGAAGTGATTGGAAAAAGCCAAAGTGTCAGGGTGTGTTGGCTGTCACTCATGCCTTTTGCCAACATGTTACCAAAGAGAAGCTCGGGCAAGAATTAGGTGGTTTCAGGCAGAGACTGAAGGGGTGGGAGTGATTCAAATATCAGGGGCCTGACAGACTTGTCAAAGCTGCTGTTTCTGGACTTGAAAGAGTGAGCAATTAGATTTAAAATGGTTCTGAGAGATAAACACCCACTAAAATTTCTCATTTAAATCAAGATTCAGTTTTGAAGCCAAGTTCGATTAAGGATGGTGCCACCCTATCAATACCAACTGATTGCCAGATGATTTCAAGGTCTCAGACATTTAATTAGGAAAGCAGAAGGCATAATGGGAAAGTGGTGGTTTGTGAGCCAAGAAACAGATTTGAGAAGTATGTCTGGGAAAGAACTTTGGTGATTATTAACAAGTGAAACTTGTAGGAATCCAACAGATGAGCCTACTCATTTTCAGGTACCATATTGCTAAAGAAACTATGAGTGTACACTAAAAATGGATTTGACTGTTTTAGATTAAAAATAAAAAAAAGTGGAACTCCAGACTTGGCAAAGAAAGGAAATACTGAACTATCGATTTATATTCATTTTCTACCTAAATATATGAAACAGATTAAGCCTTCATACTGTTTAATATATTGATTAGCCTTTGTGTCCTCAAAGGTCCTTAGGTCAGACAGTCAGTCATCTGTCAGGCACAGTACTTGAGAGATCCTGTGGGAAGTGGAGGAATATTACAGTGTGGAGTGATGGACACTGCCTCCCCTATTTATTCATTCATTTTCATTATATTGCTATCCATTGCAATTTACATGTGATCATTTGAGGTGCATTTTGAGCATATAAAAAAACCAAAAATCTCATTCAGTCTTTGTGCATCAACTTTGTGACTTTGTGCAGGGGAAGACCTACACCAAGCAGCTCAGGAGGTTCCTAGAACTTGTCTAGACTGTTCTGATCTCTTTCTCCGCCTGGCATCTGCCTGCAGAACTGCAGCTATGGAATCCGGTTCATCTCTTTTTTCAGCAGATTCCAAACTCTCGATCCAAGATGGACAGTGTTCTGAGTCAGGGGAGACAGAAACCAGTTCCTTATGCAGCCCCCAGATGAGCCAGTGCATTGAATGCATGGTGAAGTCTTTGGTTTCTATCTGGAGGTAGGAGCTCGAGTATGGGGTGTTTCCTCCTGGTGGCTCCATACATGCTGCGTAGTGTCAGGGCATGAATGGACATGCCGAATGCTGTGGGAAGTTTTCCACCCCTTTCACTGGGATCCGTTCTTGTTTTTACATTGGTCTGGATGCTATAGCTTTTCAACGGGTCTCTAGAATTCTCACAAAGATGTTCTAGAATGTATGTTGTTAACTCAGTGTTCCACTGGAGAACGAGGACCTGTAGCTTATTAGTCTGCCATCTTGCACATCAGAGAACATAACTTGGATTTTAATTTTCATAGCTTTTGCATTTACTATTTTCCCAACTCATAAAACCGTCAGTTATTATTTTGTTCGTTTCTAATTTAAAAAATATTACTGAGGTACAATTGACATACAACATTGTATTAGTTTTAAGTGTACAACACAATGATTTGATATTTGTATATATTGTGAAATACTCACCACAGTAAGTCTATCGACAATTAATGTTTATTAATGAAGATTGAGTAGTAGAGATGTGGCCAAAATTAATTATAACATGACCAATAAATAAAAATTTACTTTTACTTTTTGCCAAGTAGTAAATGCCTAATGAGTGGTGCCTAAAAACATGCAGTAACAAATGGACCACAAAATATATACTTAATGGAACACAGGAAGATTTATTTCTTGCTTATATGTTAGTCCTGAGCAGGAGACTGTATTTACTCCAAACGTATTTTTAAGAACTACCAGCTGATGGGAGTTCCTTCTTGTTTAATAATGAGCTTCTAAGATTGCTTCTCTAGTCCCTTTTATGCACCCTTGGAATTATTGTATGTATGTAAACAATTATGTAATGTCATTGCCCCCCTCCAAGGAATAGATGTAGGAAAGGTATATAAGGCAAGCTTCGGAGTAATGCATATCACATCCACTCATATTCTATTGATTAGAACTCAAGTCATGTGGCCTCATACAATTGCAAAGGACATGGTTAATATAGTGTAGATGAGAGACCAGGAAAAAAAGAAATTGATTTTGGTTAATAGCTAGCATCTCTGGCGATAAAATGTATCATCAGCTTGGGTTTAAATAAATACAATGAAAATTGCTCTATTACTGAGTATGAGAAGCGCACCTTATTCACAGGGAGTTGCTACGGTGCAGAGGAGGTATTTCATGTAATGGGCTACATATATCTTCATTCAAACAAGAAAGAGGGTGTTTCAAACTCAAGTCACAAAGATATAGCTGATACAAACAAGTCCATTGAGAGAATCTAGAAGAGTCAAAATCTTCAAATATATTAGTCTACAGCTTTTGCCTTCATTTTTCTCCAGAGATAAGCTTGTGATTTTCTAGTGAAATGTGAAGAGACAGAATTTGTTTTCTGTATTACAGCCATATCACTAAACTGGAATCACCTTGTGGGTATAAAGGAACTGTTCTTCGTTTCCCTTGCAATTTCTATGTGGATTTATGTCTTATAACAATTTCTGGGAGTCGTTGAGACCAGGGAGAGAATGTTTAACACTTTATTGTCAACGAAAGTGTTTCAAACAGACTGCAAATATTTTAACTTACATTCTTAGCCTGCAGTTTAAATCAAAAGGAAATTTGTATTGAGTAATGCACATTTCTATGTTTTTTTTGTCTCAAAGTCACTAAGTATAGATGCAATTTGAATTACATGATTTAAATTGATGGCATCATTAACTATCCTACAAATTTAGATTTGGCTAAGTGATAGCTTTGAAAAGAATAGTAAAATATAGCATGTGAAAGTGTTCAAATTGATAACCAATCTTTTTATCACTTGGAACACCCAGTGACTAGAGTCTAAAGTGTTAAGATAGATTGCAAACATCAGTGTTAAACTTGGTGTCAACTTTTCTACTTTTCTGTTGTAATAATGAGCCCATTCATTATGAGAGGAAAAATAACTATCATTGAGAAAAAAAAAAAAAGCTCAGAAAAGAAATGAAATACATTTGGATAGCCTTGGTTACTAACTGCCATAAAGATATCTCTAATCATTAGTGTAAATAAGAATTTCAGTGTCATATTCTTTATTTCCTTATAACTATAAGAACATCGGTTACTTAATAAGTTATATAAATTTGGTTTAGAAAGAGATATGTGTGCACATACACACACACCTGTAAATGAAAGACCTCCACAATTTTTCAGTGCCAAAGATTTTGAAAGTCACTTTAAATTATAAGCCTTAATGTTTAGGATGTGGCTAAGTTTTAAGAATGAAAAACTTAACCACTAAATATAAACAAGTTTATTCCTACTATAAATAGCTCTATAGAAAGGTGTGTTCCAAAGAAATCTATTTTTTTCAGTTTTTTTTTTTCCTTTTTTTTTCTGGCTTAACTTGTATTTCTAGGCCTCTTTTTGAATAATTATGTCAGGCTGTGACTTTGTTTTTTTTAAACAAGTGCCAGCATTCCTGTATTATTAAATTGTAAAGATTTATTGATTGATTGATTGATTGATTGATTGATTGATTGATTGATTTAGAATAGAATCCCTTCCCTTTGGGTGGCCATAAGCTGTTGTATTTGTTTATGATATAAATGAGCTATGGTGAGTAGCAGTTCTTCCTCTGGCTGCTCTATGACTTACAGGAAATAATTGACCTAATATCTAAGTTAGAAATAACAATAGCAAACATAAATTAGGATGATGATGTTAAAGTTGGACAAGGCTTTAGTTTGCTAGGACTGCCATAATAAAATACCACAGACTGGATGGCTTAAACAAAAGAAATGTATTTTCTCACAGTTCTGGAGGCTGGAAGTCCCAGGCCAAGGAGCTGGCAGGGCTGGTTTTGGCCGAGGTCTCTCTCCTGGGCTGGCAAACAGCTGCATTCTTCCTGGGTCCTCACAGGACCTTTTCTCTGTAGGCACTCAGCCCTACTGTCTCTTTCTCTTCTTATAAAGACACAAATTGTATGGGATTAGGGCCCCACCCTTATCACCTCATTTAACCTTGATTGCCCATGTCAAGGGCCTGTCTTCAAATATACTTAGATTGGAGATCAGGGCTTCAGCATATGAATTTTGGAGGAACACAGTTCCGTCCATAACAATTTTATAGATCATAAAGTTTTTGGTAAAGTTAATACTTTTTGTTTGCTTTTATTTTGTTTTGTTTTAAACAGTTGGATTGTTCTGATGTTGTCAAATGATTTCAACTCTTTATAAAACAGTGATTTTTCCATTGCAAAAATATGAAGCATGTGAACAGAGATGGGTGAGAATAACCCAAACCACATGCATTATCTAATAGTGCTTGTCTGGGGCAGTCACCTTCATCTTTGCAATGATCCTAAAGAGATACGTGTATGTCAGTCGTCAGTAGACAGACATACGTGTAGACACACTGAAAGGTAGCTTTCTAAAGTAAGTGGTTGTGTCTCTGTCCAATATCTAAAAATGGAAATGCTTTTAGCACTGAGAACAAACTCATTTTTGCTTACTCAGAGAAATCCAGATTACCAGGCCCACAGACTAGCTGTTCTGCACAATGTACTTGTAAGCTTTCATTTTTTATCATGGCTTCTTAGATAATATTGTAAAAAACTAGTTGTGTGGACCCTACATCCTAGCTCCTAACAACAACAACAAAAAAGACAAAAAAGCTTTCAAAATGTCAGTTAAGCTGGACATAGGAAACGGCGCTAACAGGGTTCTTGCTTATTATAACCTGCCCTGTGGAGATCAGGCATAAGACTTTTAGCTCACTTTGCTCAGTGTTTAGCCCAGCACTTTGTGCTGTTAGGCACATGAAGACTGGGTAAGGTGATGATGGTGACAGTGATGGTCTCTCATGATCATATGTTGCCGTTCACCTGTGAGATGCCCTTTAAATGCACTTTGTGAAGAACTACGGAATCATATGACTCAGAGAAATGTATCCCCTTCACTCATTTGGGTGGATGATTTCTGTCAGCAGTTACATAGTTTTATTGTTCTCTGCTTATAGGTTTTGGAAGCCATCTTTTATTGCATTGCTTTGTTTTGTCAGACGATTCATCAAGATACCCTCTTTCATGGACAAAAATTGTTGAATTTTTCATGCCATTGGATCCTTACTATCAAATCCTGTATCGGGCCTTGCATTGTTCCCTCAGAAAATTTTCATAGTCAGTGTGTATCATTTAACAGAAAGTACCCAAGTGCTTTCCTCTGAGATCTTAAAATTTCTAAAAGTGTATTTTATAGTAAAAAATGTCAACAAACATAACTGACGATGGAATTTAAACAGTTGGGTGTTAGACAAAGGAAATTCTGGTATGTGAAGGGATGCAAATTGACTGAATCTGTTCCTCTTTATTTTCAACTATGACTGTGCAACTGAAAACATACTTTTTCTTCACAGTAGTGTTTACAAATGTAATCGGACACTTATGCTATTATTTGTTTAGAAAGTTTTCCTGCATCCCATTATACCATATTTTCCCGAAAATAAGACCGGGTCTTACATTAATTTTTGCTCCAAAAGCTGCATTAGGGCTTATGTTCAGGGGATGTCATCCTGAAAAATCATGCTAGGGCTTATTGTCCGATTAGGTTTTATTTTTGGAGAAATACGGTATGTCTACGAGGGCAGGGATTTGTCGTGTTCACTTTTTATCTCTAGCGTTAGTTCTGACACATACTAGGTTCTCAATACGTACATACGGAATAAATGAATAAATCATTAAATGAAGCGATATAGGGCACAGATGTCATGATTCACATTAAAATGCAGTTCTAACTTCTTACTGCATTCCAGTGCTTCTTAATTGTGGGTAATTTTGCTCCTCATGGGACATTTGGTAACATATGCAGACAGTTTTAGTTGTCACAATGGGGGGCATATGGAACTGCATCTAGTGGCCAGAAATGTTGCTTAATATCCTGTAATACACAGGTCAACCATCCACAACAAAAACTTCTACTCTGTCAATTGTGCTGAGGTTGAGAAACCCACAAAGCTGATTGGTCAGGCTACCATCTTCCTTCAACTATCTCTGGCTTATTTCCCTTTCACTCGGTCCACCCTAAACTTCTACCAAATGCTTGTCTACATTAAACTTTTCGTGCCTTACCACATGGTGTTCTTACGCTTGGAAATGTTTTTTTCTTCATCTTTTATATCAGTAATTACTCATTTTTTAGATTTCAACTTTACTCTCCACCAATCATGATGCTAATTTCTGTCCTAAATTCTTATGTTTATTTTCTACGCACCAGTATTCAAATATGTAACTGCATGTATGTACATATACATCTTTGTCAATTTCGGTTGGATTTTAGATTTGTGAGGCTAGGGACTTTGCTTAACATAATGGTAGTGTGTGGTAAGTGCTCAAAACTTGGTGAAGTAGCAGAAAGAAGAACAGTGTTGTTGGGATGTAGCAAGTTGTATTTAGGAGACATATTCAAGGTGAACTTGGATAAATAGGTTGACAAAGCCCTTTAGGTCATGGAATATCATTTCAAATGTATCCTAAGTGCAGTAAGAAGGCATTATATTGTTTGCAAAAGGAAGTAATCAGATCTGATTTTTTTTTAAAGATTACTCTGTCTGCTATGGAGAAATTGAATTACAATGGGAGAACATAGGGGCAGGAAAATGAGTAAAGAAGATATGACCATGGTAACGGAGGCTTGGACCCTTAGTGCTAAAAGTGGAAATGGCAAGCAGCAATGAATTTTAGATGTATTTGGGAATCTTTATGTTTTAGGTGTTTAAGATTAAAGAGATATTATTAGATTCATCAAGGATAATTTCTTAGTTTTTTTAACTTGAGCAACTAGTAGGATTTGATTCCAGTTTCTTGTCTTGAAGAAGACCAAAGAAGGAAAATATTTAAAGTGATAATAAATAGTATCATTTGAGCCTTATCATGTGTGTGATGCTTTTACATTAGTGAAGGAGACATGTCAGTTTATTGGATGTCTGGAGTCCAGAAAAGTAATATCATTTTGACATAAGAATTTGGAGTTTCTCAGCATAAAGCTGCTGTTAAACAATTAACCCTACACCAAATTTTTTTTATGGTTTGAGTGAAGCTACAACAATGTTATATACCAAGATCAAAATCTATGACCTACTATCATTTAGAAGTGAGGTAAAATAAGAGATGCAAATATAAGAGACTGAAAAGAGCATCCAGTGAGGAGAACAGGAAGTCACGGGAATCCACAAAGGAGAGTGTTTTAGGAGAAGGTGTGTGTCCACTTGGGGTGAGTGTGTAAAGATTGAGACACGTGAGCACAGAGCAGGACCCTTTGGGTTTGGTAACACTGGTGACATTCATTATTTATTACATTGTGCCAAAATCTGGTGAAGACCACATTGAAATAGTTTAATACTTAAATAGTATTTGAGTGGAAATAGACTTTCTGGAAAACTCTTCTGAGAATTTTTGTTATAGAGGGCCTGGCAATGCAGGACAGTAGTCATAGAGAGGCAGATGAGGTCCAGAAAAGGATTTATGGAAGATGCAAGAGGTTGATGGAATTATATCATGGAGAGAAGGAAGCTTAAGGTGAAAGAGAGAAAAGAAATCACAGAATATTCTAGTTATAAATCTCTTCTCTCTCAACTCCAAACCTGTTCTTCTTTGTTCTGCTCTGTGATGCTTGACATGGATGCTGCAAACACATTTCTCATTTACCTGCTGGTTTCCTGTTAGGTTCTAACAATTGGAGGCTTTAGAGGGAGCTTGAAAGTAGGAAAACATGGAAGGAGAGACTTTTTGTTTGTTGTTCCTGTCAGTGTCCTCCCAGCAATGCCTGGCTTCAATTTCTAGCTTCCTGCTGTACCCTCACAGCAAGCCTCACTGAAGCTCTCAGAGCTGGAAACTCTCCTGGAGATGGGAAGTGTCCCCCCCTGCCCCTTTTCAGCTCCACAGGGTTTTTCTTCTAGGTCTGATAACCCGGACCCCTTTCCTTTGTTCTGCAGCTCTAGAGAAACTGCCTCGTGTAATCTTTAAATGTTCTCTTTTGGGTTTTTGAGTCCTCCATCATGTGTGTAACTGATTCACTATGTTCAGTTCCCTATGTTGAAGTAACTAGTATAGTTGTGGATTTCCTGTGAAAGCAATGGTCTTTTTTAAGAAAAGGACTTTTGTCACAATTGTAACAGGAGAGAAGATGGATATGGTTGTCGGATGAAGTACATGCCGCAAAATCACCAGCTGTAAATGTCAGAGAGAAGTGATGATGGAGGAGGGGTATTCAGAAATTTAAGAGGAAAGGAGAAGGCTTGGATGGGAAGCCGTCAGGAGAAGTCTAAAAGATTGCCAGATGGTATTGAGTACCGTGGGCCTGGGATCATGATTTTAAAGAGAACTAATCAACTCATCGAGTTAATTTGCTTTCGATGTTCTGCTGGTCCATGGTATTTTGGGGTCAAACCAGAAAGGGCCATGAATACCATGCTAAGGAATTTCAAATATATATAACAATACATAGGCGAGCCACGCAGCACACATGCCACTCTCCTCCAATATTGGTCATAGATCATTGTACCATGTCCTGTCAAGCTTTATAACACAGTATACCAGACAGCCACATACAAAAACCATCTCCATTGGCGTGTGTATTCGTCAGCTTCTACTGCCATAACAAAAATCATAGACTGAATGGCTTACAAAGCAGAAATCTTTCTCACAGTTCTGGAAGCTAGAAGTCCAAGATCAAGATTCCAGACAGTTTGGTTTCTGCTGAGGGCTCTTTTCCTGGCTTGCATACAGTGGCCTTCTTGCTGTGTCCACACATAGCCTTTCCTCAGTGCATACACACACACACACACAGAGAGAGAGGGAGAGAGAGAGAGATTGCATGTACACGGAGGCAAGTAGCAAACATTATGAAGCTGAATTAAGATGCTATAAAGAAAAAGTATGTCTCCTTTATTTTCTGATGTTTTGATCCTGCTTGTATGTCATCACTGACTTGACTTAGAAGACGGTAAATCGTTAAGGGATAAGCCCAGATTTTGATGTAACTTTCGTGCAATAAAGAATCTATCAAGAACTAGTAGTCTATAAGAACAGGGATGAGATTTCTGTGAAAATGTAGAGCATGCTGTAGTATTCTCTACATGCAGTATTCTCCAAGCTTTTTGGATAAGGAAATCCTATTTCTGTAGCTCTCCATAAGACTAGTATTTCACAGAACTGCGCTTTGTGAAATGTGCTTTGTGAAACGTCTGACAGAATATGGCCTCTGATATATAGGCCTTGATATCCAACTCCCACTCAAGCCCAAGGATGAACAGTCTCCAGGAAATGAAATATTATTAACAGAGTACATAGGAGACAAAAATAGCAGTAGAATGCATCTTTATTGTCAGTGGGAGGTCTTTCAGACAGGCCAGAAAGGTGGTATTTCCTGGTAATCATTTTATGCCATATATGTAGCTTGAAGCTTTATAAACTTCCCAAGAGAAGTTGACTTATTAATTTATAATGGGTACCACTGTCCCAGGGGCTGTATCAATTGTTTATCATTATAATAATTTATAATTTTGAGCACTTACTATATGCCAGTCATTCCTCTATGTATATTATATCTACTTAATTCTTCCCCAAACTCTGAAGTAACCACTATTATTAGGCCCATTTTATAGATATGGAAACTGAGTCATAAAGAGGTCAAGTAGCTTCGCCAAGTTGTACAGGTAGTAAATGATGGCGCCAGGTTATGCATCTACATAGCTGTCATCGGAGGCAGTACTGAACGTCTGTATTCTTCTGATTTTAATGTCCATCACATTGTCTTGAAAAAGAGGCATGAGTCTGGAAGCTTGTCCTGAGATCAGGGATCCAGACTAAGGGAAGTTGAATGATCACATTTTCATAGCCACTGAACACCTTGGCTTTTTTGCCCTGGGAAGCCCAGGCTCAGGCATGCCATTTTCCTTTGGTATCTCTTTTCTAGGATTCCTTAGCAACCTACACCCCTGATGAAGGAAGGAATCCTTTTTTAAATATATTGAGAAATTCAAACACATTTTGGTCTGGCAGCAATCATTCAGTCTCATTGTGTTTTCTAGATTTGTGTCTGTAAGATTAATGCTCAGAGGTTAATATATTTCCCTCAATTCCAAAATTTTGGATATCTCACCATCAGAACACTTAAGCATTTATTATAGAACCGCCCCCACCCCCATCTTTCCAGGCATGTTCTAGTTCTATTTCTTTCATAAAATGTGCTATCATTACTCCAGCCCATTCATGTTTCTCCTTTCCTTAACTTTGTCTTTGCAGTGAGTTTTATATATATTTATCATACTTAGTCTTCCAATTGGAAACCCTTAACTATAGAGACATATTTTTATCCTCTGTGCTAGCTCCTAAATCACTCAGCCTAACTCGAAATGAGTTTGTAGAGTAAATAAACCACCTTACAGATGCTCATTAACTGATCAAAATGTCTGTTTTCAAGTTATTTTTGATAATGCTACCATATATAATGCCTTGATTTTTAGTCAAAAATTTTAATGAAAATTCACTAATTTAATATATTTGTTAATTCTTCTATTTCGATATCATAGTCACTTAGACATTCCTAATGATATGTAAATTTTGATAACTACATAGTTTTACATTAAAATCAGAAGTCAAGATATTTAATTTTAAGTTCTGATCACTAGGGAAGTCAGTTTAACAATTCTTAAGAAACAGCATTTGTCACCTTCTAGAGAAAATATGATCAGGTTAGAGTAGATGGAATTTGCTCTTTTAAATTTGGCGACTCTATAGAAAGATACAGAGAGCAAACATATGGTTTATATTAAAATCATATTAGGTATAGATAGTGTTCTTTTCTAAATCTTCTCCAGGCTGGAGCATAATATCTGCATTTTTATATTATTAAACTCTTGAGTGCTGCTGCTGTCAGGAGCTGATTTGTTACTTTGAAATTCACCTAGAATTCCTGCAACCAGTCTTCTCTCTCCCCACTCCAGGTACTTTGTGTTTCAATGTGACATTTTCCTATCCATACAGATCAGTTGTTTATAAAGGAAAAATTTCCTGTGTCTGATATTTCTGGTTAAGGTAATAAATATTTCATTGCCACACATCCTCTGTATCTGTAAAATTCAGCCATCATTTTAATTTCTGAATGGAAAGGGAAATCATTATGGTGGCCTTTTATCTTATTAGCAGATGTGCACTTGGTTTCTATTAGGGAATAGGAGTATATTTGTAACCATCTAAAAGTCAGTCCCAGCATCACAGTTTTGAAAATGAAACTATCCATAACATTGTCTTAAACAGAATTTACAAATGTGTCATTAATATTTATATTTATCAGCAAGCATTCTGAATGTGTATATGTGAAAATCTGTACACACACACACACACACACACACACACAAACACACACACAAAGACCCATACATATACAGATCAGGGATCAGCTCGTTTATGTTATTTAAATCCAACATCTAGCTATTTCAACAAATTGCCCAGAAAAGAGTGGCTATAAATCATTCTTTTTATTTTTGTTGTGTTTTCCTAAGACTTAAAAGAAATGGCAAGATTTTTTTGCCCTACACTTCTCTCCTTCTTCTCACCTGTGCCTTTGTCAATTAATTGGTAAAGTTACTGAGTCTACAGGGCTTATAGCTAATCAGGGAGTTTCATTTATTGGTTTAGGTAAAAGCTTTCAGAATGTTAATGCATCACCCAAGGTGTGCCTGGAAGCATACCTTTGGCAGGAAATACTTCCAAAGAGAGTAGTCTGGAAAGAACACAGCTCAAGCTTGGAATTTACCTCTTCAGGCAGCTCATATCCTCTCTTGTCTCTCCCTATTAAATTATTCATTCATTTTATATAGTTATATTTAGTAAAATGGATAATTTTAAGTAGGACTGGTTTTTAAATTTTTCATTTATATGTGGATGCTCAGACATATATTGTCCTTTAATTCTTTCTCTCATCGCCCCACAAACCCACCATCGATCGTTTGATAATTTTATTCTCGCTTTTGATACTTTTGTTTGGCAAAGTATTATATTCCAGACAGAAGTGTGTAATGCCCTTTCACTGAAAGAGCTTTACCTTGGCAGATGTCTCCCTAACCTAAATATTTGTTCACGATCTCTCCAAATGTTCCACAATGCTGGGCAAACTACAATCCTTTTTTCTCAGCAGTGATATTAATATTTCTTTTGGCCATTTTATTAAAGATCATTGTAGCGCCCACTTAGTATGTCACCACAGACATGGCAGATTATCAATTCAGTCTGTGGCCAACTTTATTTCGTTTGTTTTCTCTCTTCCTCTTTCCCCAAAGAGGGAGGTAAAGTGTTTATTATAAACCCAGAAATGCTACCATTCACTCAGCTTGTTTCAAAAACTGCAGAGTTTTGAGTTTGGGGACTTTTATATTTTTATATACGTTATGCCACAGACAGAAGAGTACCAGGGAAAAGCACGCAGGGCCTGGTATTTGGAGCTGGCAGGCTGCTGGCACCTCTTTGGGTTTGCAACTCATTTTGTAGAAGTATGGAGTTTTGCAGTTGCTACCATGCCCCACCTGTTGGCAGTTCACCCCATCTAGCTTCCTTCCCACTGGGTTTACTATTTAGACTCATCAGCAACCCGCCCCCCTACCGCCTTCCCCGTAGTACTGGAGCTCTTGTTGCTAGCAGGACTCACCCACTGGATTCTTTTGGTTTCTGAGCTTTGGAAATAGCTCTGACGTGGAGAGTTCCGTAAGTGGGGAGTTTTAAGAAAGTCTCTACTCCACAGTTGTTAACTGTTTTGTAATCGAAGTACATAACCGCACTTTCCCTATGCAGACACACGGACACCTGTTGCTTGTGGATTTCTGGAACAGTCAGTGTTTTAATTTCAGGCATGTGCTTCAAATTTTGGAATCGAGACAGTGATTTGGTAGCAGCACAGATGCAAGCTGTGTCTCCTCAGGGAGCATGCCCCATAGAGAGCAACAATTTAAATAAAGTAACAAGTGTGGCATTTTGAAATTGATCTAAGTATTTCTAGAATTGTATCCTGGGGTGATGGAAAGGGGACTAAATAAAGTAGAGGAGTTTTCAGGATATATGGGGGAAAAGTCACTGTAACTTGTTGAGGTTTCTAAAGGCCGTCTCCATCCAGGAGAACAGCACTGGTTTAAGAGTTTTGTTCCTCACTGTATTCCCTAATGGAAAGAGGATGATGACACACATCTTACATGGCTGAGGAAATCCAGCTGAAAAGATAAGAGTATTTATTGTGATTAATACCTGTAATGCCCACTGAGGAAATTATAATGTCATAAACACAGTTGGGTGATCTGCCGCCCTGGCCATAGGTGGTGGCTCCTGGGTGGGCACCTGAGCCCATATCTACCGATCCAGGTGCTCACCACTCTGCCAAATATAAGCCCCCATACACTGTACTTTGGATTTGTGCAAAAGAAAGTTTATTATCTGCTTTAATCAGCTTTCAGGTCAATGTGCTGACTGTGGAGCTCTCTGGACTATTGATAGTTGCCTTATTGTCCTGTTTCTTTATTTTGTCCACCCCACAATTCAACGTCAAGTGTTATGTTTGCTGATTTGTTGATTTGCTAAGAGCCTCGCCTCTACCAACCATCTTTACATGCTGTGATTTGTTGATGACCAAAGATCTGACTTTATGACCGTGTTTTACTTTAATGTATTCTAGACCTGTACTGTGCAATACTGTATCACCTATCCATATGGCTATTTAAATTTAGTTTATATTACCATTTAAGCTTTCATGAAGTATGTGCTGTAGTGAAATATACAGAAACAGGAGGAAGAATGGTGGTTGTCAGTGGCTGGTAGAAGGGAGACATAGAAAGTTGCTATTTAATAGGTATAAAGTTTCTGTTGTATAAGGTGATTACGTTCTAGAGTTCTGCTGTATATCTTTGTGCCTCTAATGAACAATACTGGATGGTAAAATTAAAAATTTGTTATGAGGGTAGATCTCATGTTACAAGTTCTTAATAACACAAGAAATTCAGCTCCTCGGCCACACTAGCCAACTAGCAAAAGCTCAGTAGCCACGTGAGGCTACGGCTACCCTGTTGAATGGCACAGATCCAGGACATTCCCCTAAGACAGAACGCAAACAAGCTCTGTTTATCTGGTAGGAACTGTTTTTTAACCTCCCAAGGCAAAGCAAATTCTGTGAATCAGATGGGGCACATGGTTTGTAAGTAAGAGCCAACATAATTCAAACAACTTTATCACAAAAGGGAATGTATTCACTCATGAAACAGGAAAGCTTCGGATTTGCTCTGATTCAGCTGCGTGATAGACTTGTCAACACTGGTTTTTGTTTTTTTTTTTGCTTGTTCATCTTCCTGTTCTGATTTGTGTCATCTTTAGTCTAAGGGCTGTCTTCTCGACATGGTCACAAGGTTTTCTGCATGCCTACAGGACTACATAGCTCTACAAATCTAATAACCATTTCGTATTTTCAGAACATAGAGGAAACGTTCCTTTTAATTTTATTTATTTGTTTGTTTTTCTTGAGATGTAATCACAAACTGTTCCTGAAACTCACCAGCCCAAATTTTATGACTTTCCTGCCTTGAAACAAGTCTGTGTTCAAAAAATAGGATTACATGGCTTAGTTAAGGCATCAAAGCAAGGAATGTGTGGATGCATGAATGAAAATCAGTATAGTTAAAGAGAGGGAATCGTTGCTAGGAAAACACCCAAAATGTCTATTAATGTTCTACGACTGTATTAGTAGTTGTCAACACAAGGGATTTTGCCCTGCAGGGAACACTTGGCAATGTCTGAAGACATCATTAATTCTCATGACTGGTGATGTTCTGCTGTTATCTTATGGGTTGAAGCCAGAGATTCTGCTGAACATCCTACGGAGCATAGGGCGCTCAACAGAGGTTTATCTGGGCCAACACTGAGAGTGCTAAAGTCAAGAAGTCCTGTTCTGTGATTTTGTATCATGTGGAATCAAGTTTAGATTTTAAAAGTAACTTTAATAATTTGCATAACTGAAAAATACAGAGTTAGACCTGGCATCAGGCATGATCTGATCTACAGATTTGCAAAGTCTCACATTGTCCACCTGCACTTCCGTGCAGTTGTCTTGGCTTTTCCATCACCTAGATTCTCAAATTATCTTCATGGTAGTACCAATGGTTGCTACGCTCCCACGTTGTTACATTTATGCAGCAAGCTATCTAGTAAAGAGAAATTTATTTTTTCCAGTAGCTTTCACAAAATAGAGGACGCTTCTTCCTCAGAACCTACCAGCGGATAGCTTTTTTCTTCCAGTTCAGAGAAATCACTGAAACTCTAAATGACATAGTTGCTTCATTTGAAACATGGAGATAACTGTAGTACCTATTTTCTAGAGTTGCTTTGAGAATTAAATTTTAAAAATGAATAATAATTTTAAGGAGTAGCTGCATGTTGGTAAATGCTCAATCAACATTAGCTATGATTGTTATTAAAATGATATTCAGATATCAAAGACCATACGTCATTCCCATTTTATTGTTTTTAATTTAAGAATTACTGGGCTATACTTCCATGATGCTTCTTGCAAAATTATATACATTGAATTCTGAAATATCTTAGTTTAAACTATTTCTGGATATTCTACTACAGATTTAAAATTTTCTTCCTCATTTCTGCTATTTAATAAAGCCTCTTTTCTGGAATATTTGACATATATGTATATATATATATATGATATATTTCTACATCATATATATATCTCAAAGTAAATATATCAAGTAAATATATATCACGTAAAAATATATATATATACATACATACATATATGTGTATGTATATATACATACATACATACATATATTAGTATATTTTCTGTTGTTTTCCACATTGTCATCTTCAATTGAAAGAAGAGGAAAACATTAACCATACTTCCACTAAGACTTAAAGATAGACATGTATAGCAGATATGTGCCACTTTTGTTTTTAATTTTCCTCCTTTTGCACATGAATAAGCAGAAAAAGGGAAATGAATGCGGCTTGAAAAGTTGGAGACAGTTTTCAGTTTAACTCTGTTTATCTCTACATTAGAATGACATAATGGTTACAGATAGTCTCCATACCCCTTAAAAGAAAAAGTACCTAACGTTTCTTGGATGCCAGATGTTATATCTCAGGCAGATAATAGGTGATTCATAAGAGAGATGTTATCTTCATTTAGAGATGATAACATTCAATCTCTGAAAAGTTAAGTAACTTTTTGAAAGTTGAGAAAGTGAAGAAACTGGGATTTGAACATGGATCTAATTGACTCAAGTTCTTTTTTTTTTTTTCCCCTACTCCATCCCAGTTGCCTCAGACACCATCCACATGCACCAATATAATTTATTCTGTAAGGACCTCAAAAAGGTTCCTTGTGTTTTGTGCCAATGTTCATCTTGCTCTTTTTACATGGAATGTAACTTGCTGCTTCTTCAGATAGTATGTACATATTTTCCCTGGGAGGAACTATTTCTCTCTTAGTAAGGCATGGATTATGTTGAATTTCTTCTGTTTATGTTTGCTTTCTATGTATGTTCTCTTATTTGCCAACCCTCTTGATACCAGTTACGAATTTCTTATATCTCTCAGAATTTTTTATCATGGTCCATTAAAATATGTTTCCTTTCTGTCTAGAAACCCTTTCATCTCTCATTCATTAATTTGACAAATATGTGTGTGGAATTATGTGCTAGGTAACTAAAGCACTCCTCAAGCTTATGCTTACCCCTTAAGTAAGGATTGCCAGCTTGAAGTTAGACATTTTGCTTTGTTGGATTATTATATTTTTCTTTTCATGATTTCAAACTATTTCCTTCCTCGATTTCCATGGATGGTAAACATAGCATATTTGATGTTCCTCTGATGTTTTGTAATAATGTATTGTCTCAAAAAAACTGATCGTGTTATTCCACTATAAGAAAGTTTATTGCTAAAAAGTCTCCACTCTTAAATTTATAACATCATAGTATGTAAATGTAGTATTTTAGATGGCTTTCTAAGATATATTGTAGAGGACCTTTGTGTGATTTCAAAACACTTTCATTTGTCTGAGAAAGGATCATTACTAACTTTATCTGGATATGACTTTTAGAATGAAAAGAAAGAACAAAATATATAATATTGATGATAAGGATGATGCTCAAGAGGGAAAAAAATGGACATCATTAGAGAGATGAACTTTGAGTTTTATATTTAGTAGTGGAAATAAACACACAATAGGCTTCTAGCTGGTTACAGGCTTTAAAAAAAAATCTAAAAACATGCACACATTTTTTTCTCATTTTGGTTTATCTAGTGGAGCATATAAAGCCACCCCAAAACTTAGATCCTTAAAATATCAACCATTTTATTAGACCTTCAGATCTCTTGGGTCAAGAATTCAGTCAGGAGTCTGCTGGCAGACTTTTCTACTCATGTGGCACCAACCAGGGTAACTTGATTGTATTCATCTAGTGGATGGACTGGTTTGGAGGGTCCAAGATGGCTTCTGTCACCTTTCTGACACATTGGTGGGAAAGACTGAAAGCTGGGCTCCACTGGGAGGGTCAACTGCAGGTTTCACGGGTGGCTTTTCTAATACTGTGGTCTCACGTAGTTAACTTCCTACTTGGAAGCTCGGGATTCCAGAGAGGGTGTTTGAAAAGATTTGGGCAGAAGCGGCAAGACTTCTTTTAGCTTCATAAGTCCCAGAACATTTGCAATCTTTTATTAGTAAAGCAAGTCACAGATTCAAGCCCAGATTCAAGGGGAGAAGGATTAGACTACCTCTCAATGGGAGGAATATCAAAGCATTTTCAGCTATATTTAATCTATTTCATTCCTCTTGTGCTGTATGCAGGATACTCTAAGTTAGGTAATGAGTTAATTTTCAGCAACAGTTTCTAGCCTTGATGGAATTGTAACTGAGAGAGAGACAACATATAATAAAGCAAAAAAGAACAAAAAAAGGTAACTATATAAAAATCACCTATGTGCTTATAGTTAATATCACTTAAATTATCTTCATGGTGGTTACAATCCAATTTCTAATATTCACATGGACTAAATCAACTAGAAATGGACACGATGAAAATACTGGAGTTTACACCTCAGAAGAAAAGTTGCTTATAGCTTATGTTTTCCCATATTTTAAATTTTTCAGCCCTGCTAGTGATATAATTTGCATATCCTATGCTTCTGTGCCAAGTTACAAATCAGTGGGCAGACCAGTCATTTTTAGGAATATGGCTCCTTTTTAGAGAAGTGAAGCAAAGGAGTATATGATGAAGAGTTCTTATCAGTGGATAAACTTTGACCTCAAGGCAAACTTCACCAGGATCCCCAAAGTAAATCCTTTTATTATTGTCTCTTTAATGAAGTTACTGAAGGGTACACATCTCAGGTTCTTTCTCCAGATGTCATTGTTCCTGTTCATAAATTTTTCACATTTCTGCTATTGGCTAAAGTGACACCTACTGCAGAAATTAAACCCAATTGACAGGAACTAAGATGAGATGAGTCCTCTTTGCTCTTTTCTAGTAGAATATTGGTTGGCACTTCCTATAAGATTAAAAAGCGTCAGAACATGAAATGAAGATGGCCCAACCTGTTTTGATAATGATGATAGCATGGTTATGATTCCATTTAAATCGACATAAACACAAATTATTAAGCTAGCAGACAAGAAGTTTACAACTGGAGAAAATGGAAATAAAGCTGGAATGCACTTAATTATCTAAATTACTATCAATATCTATCATTACAAAATACCAACAGCAGTGCAATTTTGTCCTAAGTCTCTAAGCACTCAACCAAAGAGAGAATCTACATATATTGCTACAACCCCCAGTGGAGGTGTTGAAATTACACATGCTTTCACTAATTTAAAGAGGGACTTTCACACTGGGATGCATTAAAAAGAGAACATTTAAATAATAAGCAATTTGCTTTGCCTGTAATTGAATTCTCCTTGCTGTTATTGCTAATTATTGGCAATATTTGTGATTGACTAAGTAGCTTTTGCATTCTGAAACAAAGTTATTTTTCTGCTGGATCTTAAAAGACAGTGAGTGTCTTTTCGGTATCACAGACTGTTACCATGGAAATGATTATCATTTGAGAAATGTATCAGCAATATGCAAAAAATTGCTCTGTACAGAGGATTCCCTTCCCTTTATTGCTCTGGGCATTGTATATTCTTGCATAGTAAGTATATGATAACAACTTCTCACATTTATGTAATGTGCCTTTGTTTTACAAAGTACTACATAATAGGTAGAACATGGTATATGCAACTATAAAGGAAGGAGTAGAAAAGTAAATGGAAGGCAATTAAATGGAATTATTCTATATTTTAGGACAAATTTACAATTAAACTAGAATATAAATTATGCTTTTAAACATCTGAACATTGAGAGGATATTTGTAAATTGTAGTGATCTCGATAAGAAAATAAATGATCAAAGTTTTATGTGAAAGCAGATTTTCTATTACTCAGGCTATTGAGCCCATTTGCCTGATAGGACAAATATCTTTGCCCAGACTATTAGAAGAGGCTTCCCTACTTTCAATATGCTAGTATCTAATTTGGAGTACATTTTTGAGAGATTATCGAGATAATCTATCCCATAGAGCATTGGCCTAAAATGACCTTGTTGGAATACTAATGCATGCAGATCTTGCTTGGCAAAAGAGGAAATGGAGAAAATAAATGGAATACCTTAGGATGAGTGAGAGAAGCAGAGATTAGGTAGCCACAAGAGCTTTGGTTTCTGACTTCCTGGTTTCTCGCTCCAACACCTCGAAGGTAGGACTGTTGTGCCCTTTTCAGTTGAGTTTTGTACATGGATTTTATTTTATTTTATTTTATTACTTTGGAAATAGAGAGGGTTTAACTCAAACTGGAATAGATATGAGTAATGGAATAGCCAGCATCATGTAGACAAAGAAAATGTAGAATTAGATATGAAATAGTAGTGGTGGCCAAAGAGAATTCTTCTGCTTGGGATCTACGTTTGAGAGTCTGTGGTGTGTGGACATAAAACAGCTATTGTAGCCTGGGGATCTGAGAATACACTGCATACCTGCTTGGAGGACTCCACTTTCATGTTGCCAGGCTGCAAGCAAACCTGGACAAGGGCAAAATTTATACACAGACATCTCAGGGAAGCCCTTTGTCCCCATGGTCAGTTTCTGTGCCTAATCCACATTTGCTGACATACTCTGTTAATAGTATAATTACTTTTTTGGCAGAACTAAACATTTTGATAGTTACAATGTCAGTATTTGGGGGAAGAGGAACATTTGAAGAAAGGCATGGCGCTCTCCAATATACTACCCACCCCAGTCAACAACCTTTAGTGTAGAAATGGGGTGATCTTTTCCCAAATGAGGCAGGATTAGAGTTGCTTTTTAGGTAAGGCTCATTTTCCCAAGTAAATTTGGGGAGGGAAGATACTTTTAGTGCACGGTTGTAATATTTCATGATTCCAAGGATGGCATAAATTATCATGTAACTCTTTGCAGCAGTCCCTTGCATTTGTCCCAGCCATTTTTCAGCCATAGAAAAATGCTAGAAAACTCAGGATCCCCAAAACCCTGACTAGGGAGGAACTTAATAGGACAACAGCAATGTGGTTACAGGAACCCAATGTAGAGAGTACTTAGAAAAGCTAGATGAAAAACAAAAGCTATTTGAAGATTGGAAAATGTCAAAAAGGAGGCCAGAAGAGAGGGCCAGAAGAAAGTTTAATTAAAAAATTAAATACATAAACAAACAAACAAATAAATAAATAAAACAAAGCTAGTAGAGATAGGATTGTAGCTATCTGACCTCAGGGTAAGAGTGCTGGCCAAGCCCCCTGGTTGTATTTACCAAAAATAGCATTGGCAAAAGCTTCAGTCTTGGCCAGTGAAAGTTACGCAGATCAAAGAGCAGGGCGGTGAAAGCTGTTGGAAATTGAAATGAAATTATGACAGCATGAGAACTGAAGAAGGAATGAGATCTAAATGCAATGCATAAATAGCCCTAAATCTATGGCTGACAGCTAAAGTACATGTGGGTGGGGAAGGCCCAAGGAAACACATTGAAACAGCAGACAAGGATCAGAAAACATTTGATTATTGAAAGATGGCACTGCACAGAGCCATATCTGTGTTTGATGTTTTTCTAAATAATTATATTCCTTGGCAGTGTACAACCTGAGTGGGAGAATAGTGAATACTGATAACTGGATATGTCACAGTACAGAGAATAGCTAGAAATTTGGAGGTATGAAGAATACTAGAAGCAAGGGAACCACAGAGAGGATGTATTCCATCTCTGCCCTAATCCTTTGTTGACTACGAAATTTTGAATACACAATGGTGACTGAGAAAGGCTCAGGCTAAGATGGCAACAGTAAGAGGCCAAAAGAATGGTGTTGAGTTATCAACACCTACATACAGTGAAAGAGAAACCATTTGCAGTTTGGATCAGGCAAGTCCACTGCCTACCAGAATATTTTTAAAAACCCCTCAGAAGAACACAACAGAATTGAGTTGCTAAAAATATTACTTATAATGTTTAATATTCAATCAAAAGTTATCAGAAATGGAAAAAGATCTATACTCAGGAAATATGCAGTGGGTAGAAACTCAACAGCATGGATATTGGATATAGCAAAGATGTGAAAGTATCTTTGATAATTATGTTCAAAAAGTTAATCGAAAACATTACAGAAATGAATGAGCAACGGTAATCAACAAAGATTGAAGAGTATATTTTAATTGTGAACTTAGATGCAAAAAAATCAATATTATATTAGCTAATTAAATCTACTTAGCTAATAACACATTCCGATCATATGGGGGTTATCATGCATGCAAGATTGATTTAATTTTAGAAAAACAAACATTGTAATTTATTACAGTAATGGCATAAAGGAGAACTATGAAATGATTATCTCGATATAAGTAGAAAAACTTTTGATTAAGTTCAAAACACACTCTATAATCTGGAAATAAAGGGGAAGTTCCTTAACTTATTAAAAGCTGCATACCCAAAACCTATAGCCAAAATATTTAATTGAGAGACTTTAGCACGTTCTCATTTTAATAGGAAATAAGACTGTGATCTCTGCCATCATTACTTCTTTTGAATATGTAATTGCAAATACGATGAATGCTGTAAGACCAGAGAAACACAATTGTAATCTTGGAGGGGCTAAATCTGTCATTTTTCATATGCTATAGTTGTCTAGATAGAAAATCCAACATACTCAACAAACTATTAGAATAATGTATTTCAATAAGCTTAGTGAAATATAAAATATATTAGCTTTCACCCAGAAAATGCAATAGTACCAACAGTAACAAAATAAAATAAAGTACTGTTTATGACAGCAAACACAACAAAAAATTTTCCTCAGAATTAACCAAGAATGCACGAAATTGTTCATAGAAAATTAATTTTTAAATCTATTACTGATTAGAAAGGATGATTAAAATGAAGAGAAACACAATGAACATGGTGGATGTATTCCAACTGGTTTCTTAGAAACATCCAACAAAATCATTGTACGTATTGGACTTAATAAAGGTCCACAATGAGCTAGGCCATGTTTTCAAAAGAAGAAAAAAAACAGAGTAGATCTTACACTAGCTGATCTTAAGATACACTAGCTGATCTTAAGATACAGGATGAAGTAATTGTCATACATATTAGTATTGTATTGGCATAGTAATAGATAATCCAATGAATATTACAGAATATAGACTACAAAAATAGAGCTGCATATATCAAGATATGAAAATATATTAACATTATGAAGTAATGGAGGAAAGGGAACTTATTTAGTAGATGATGTCTGGAAAACTGTATCATTACTTGGAAAATAAAGCTTAATACCTATTTTTTCATACATAAAGATGGACCTCAAATGGATTAAAGTAAAATAATAAACCTCATTGAAAAAATTATTGGAGAATATCTTTATCAGCTAGGGTTGAAAGATTCTTTTTTAACAAGAAGCAGAGAACACAGACTAGATTTTAAAATGAAGCATATTACTGCATCCAACTTGCAAATTTTTGTTGTATTAAATTTATAGATCAATGATATACTATGATAAAATATTTGTATATCTAAAACAGGCCATTATCTGGAGTATATATGGAGCTCTGGAAAGACAAAAATACAGTACATAGAATATCAGTAAAATATGGTAAAGGGTTTGTTGAATATGGGTTTGCATTCAGAGAAGGAGTGCTGAAAGGCTATAGGTATACGAAAAGGTGCTTGAACTTACTACTAATAATAGAAATGCATATTAAGCCATCACTTATATCCATCAGAGTCACAAAAAATAGAGAGGTTTTTGAATTTATTTTCAATGATGTAGAGATAAAGAAATTCTTCAGCCCTCTTTGTGATTGCAAATGATATCCAGATGCTCCTAAGTGATATGGCAGTATTTACTGAAATGAAGAATGTCTCTTCCTTAAGGTTTAGCAGTCCTTCTTCTGAGTATGTACATATAATTGTGTGTGCAGACATAATTATGATATTTTGTAACTTTTGTAATTTATTATACATTTATAGTTATCCCATAAATCTCTAGAAAGTTAGATATGATTATATTCATCTCTGTATTGTCTCTGACTACTAGGAGTTAGGAACTAGAGATGTCTAGCACTAAAGTATATACTAGTAAAATGTGGAATAATATGTGACAGTTAAATCAAAAACTTAAGTTACTGCAATTTGAATGGAGCTTAGCTATAGAGTGTTTAATGAAAATGCTATAAGAAAGAGAATAAGAAATGTAAAAAAGGAATGAATTAGAAAAAAGGAACATAAGAAAGAGAATAACTTATAAATGTTATACAAAGATGCATACATATTTAAAGTAATAGCTCAGATACATTAGATTGGTCTTCATCAAGGAGGGGAAAATGGGATGAAACTGGAACATAACAGAAAAGTAAAAGCATGGCACCAACTGGTACAAGCACGTGCTGTCAGCTGAGAGTATGGTTAACCGTGCATAAACAGTTAAAAAAGTTGAAAAATATCACAGTCAACATAAATGTTGATAATATTTCTGAATTTCTCAAAAAAATGTTGTCATATAGATGTTAACTTTCCTAGAAAATTATCATCTGAAGGATGTTTCATGTTATTCTGAGCATTCATGAAAAGGATCACATTAATTCCCAGAGTCATTTAGGCAAAAGAAAAAAAAATTCAATTATTACACTGTGTGTGCCTTTTCTGCATTGTCTCTTTTCGTTACCATCTGTATTTTGAATAATGTAGAAACATTTAGTAGGTATGGACCAAGTTTAGATTTAGTTAGTGTTTTAATTCTTATTATTTCTACTATGTGGTAAGTGCTATCTGTGGTTTAAGAAGAGACATTTTTAAAAAAACGTATGAATAGAGATTTTTGCGGCTAGAAAGTTTTATCAGGTTAGTCTCTGGAGAGGAGAGAGCAACAATTCTGCTTTATAAGGGATATAGGAAGCAATTGGCTTTAATAGTGCACATCAAGAAGCAAGAGACAATTAAGTGTTGGGTGTAATATTTATGCAAAGCAATTTCTAAGATATTCTTAAACAATTTCGTGTGAGCATTGCATATTTTAAATTTGCCTTTATTCAATTTCCTTCACTTTTAGTGGTTGAATATAATATTAATGAAAGAGAGAGGAGATGAGACTGGGACTTACAAACCCATAAATAAAACCTTAACATTTGTTCTGTTTGTAGCTGTACTCATGGCAAGAGATGCACAACTTATTACGGAAACCTTAACCAGGAAGTTCCACCCTTTCTGGAATGGGCAGGGTTCATGTATTCATCTTTCCTTTACTGCATTCCTTATTAGTGAAATCATCTATGCTCTAAATACATTTCAGAACATTTATAATTTAAAAAAATAAATAAACAAAATGACCCATATTCCTACCACCCAGATAAAACTATAGAGATGCAGAACCTTGTGTAAAGCTAAGAGCAACAGGACTGACATTTTGTCATCTGCTTTTCTGACATTTTTAAACACTTTCTCACATCTCAGTAGTATGCTAAAAATATGTTTTCAGATGGATATGTCTTAAGTTATTTAACAAGGTCCTATAGATTTATTAATATTGTATTGAGAATTTTGCTATTGTCAATTACATGATGATAAGCATTCAAGCACATAATCTGTTTTGCAAATTACTCCCTCCTTTCCACTTTACTTTAGGTATGCATTTTGTCCTGTTCTGAGAGTCAGTGTATTTATTATGGTTTTTAAAATAATGTAGGGTTATTAGGGAAATGGATATGCTTGACTTCCCAGGTTGCTTTATGCTTCCTCTCATTTCCTATTATTTTTCTCCTTTTAATCTACTGATTTAAAAGGTAAATATCCATATTTTACTACTAGTAGCTGCCTTCAAATGTCTCAAAAACATATCTATTTGTAGTTACAAATGGCAGTGTATATTTATTCTGTTTAATATTTTAAATGTTTAATTTTTTCCCAAACTTTTCTTATCAATTTATAGTTTTTATTGATCTAATTTGTGTTTAGACCCAGACTGTTATGATGAAATTTTATAATTGTTACATGTTACATATCCTAAATCAAGGTATTCTTTTTAATTTGCATTAGCTTATAACCAAAATAGCAATACTTTTAAAATACAACTCTATAATTCCAGGGTTTCTTTGTTAACCATTATTACGGTGTTATATCTATAGATTCCTATTCTTTCTTTTAATTATTTGTTCAGTCTCTACATTTTAAACATGTACATGTATGCTTTTCTTTCCTACCCTTTCATATCTATGGCTATCTTGATGTAGTTATCACACATAAAGACAACTTCCTAGAGAATTCTTGAGAAAAGTAATCATTCTTCTCTCCTAAAATCATTGTGGACTTTTCCACAGTATCGTCATACATCTTGAAACACTTAAAGTAGACGTGTCATTTTTTTAAAAAAATGATGTATCCTTAAGCTTCTTTTCTCCTTGGATATTTGTATGTTTTTCAGTTATCATCAAAATTCAAAATTTTTATCTTGATACATATTAACCTCTTTTTCATTTTCTCCTAATACTTAGTAAACCCATCCAAGTTGGTTATTTTTTCAACTCTGGAGTGTGTGTGTGTATGTGTGTGTGTTCCCCCTATATTTTCTTATATTTTGTTTTTAGCTTTTGTTTTTCTCTTTCTAGAGTTCCAATTGGAAATCCTGGGTTTGTTGTGTCTGACCATCTTCTTTTTCATGTGTTCATTTATCTGTTCAGGTTCTGGGTGAATTCCTTGAGTGTGCTACTCAGTTCACTATTTCAGCTCTGCGGTGTTCCATGTGTTTCTCAGTGGGTGCAGCACAGTTGAATTCACAACCAGGGGTTTCATCTTTAAATACTGTTTCCTGATTTGGGATCCGTCCTCACTGTGATGTGCACACTTTTTGAAAAGCCATAGCCCATATTTTCTGGAGCATCAAACAGCACATCTATTTCAGGTAGTGACATTTCCTTTGTTCTGATTCTTCGGTGTCCCCTTCTATCTCGTATCTTTTACAGGTTGGATGATTCTTGCTGCTTGCTCATTTCTGTGTGTTCTAGAAAGAACACTGAAGGCTTTCATAGACCTGTTGCCCCAGTCAAAATGAATTTTGGCAAGTAGACTTTTTACTATCCATCTGATTTGAAAAATGCCCTATTGAACTGGTATTCTGTTACTTTAAGAAGAACCTCTGAGATGTGGCTTTCTGTTAATTTTATGCAACCTCCATAATAGGAAGTCTTAACAGCATACTGGGATCCATTAGTGGTCTGCTCTCTCCCTTTTAAGAAGTGGTTGTGAGGCTTTAGCAAGACTCCTTCTGTTTACTTTGTCAGATCTTGAATTAAACAAGTTGGCTCTTTTATCCTTACTTAAATTCAGTCTGTACCTAATCTGGCAGAAATGTTTTAAGCTGTATTAAATGTGAATGCTAGGCATCCTTCTAACTTTTCAGAACTAATGCATGTTCTCTTCCATTTTTGTATGTCATTAGTCATACATATTAGGGTTTGAGAGGCATGTGTGTTGCGTGAGAAAAGATTGCTTGCTTGTGGTCACATGACCCCATTTATGCCTATATCTGCCATTGATTTGTAATCTGACAAGAGCAAAGCTTCTTGTTATTGGATATCAAGCAGGTGCGGTGAAAAATAAAATTAAGTTGTAGGTTTTCTAGCCTGCTGATATAGACAGATCTACTGAGTAAATACAGCTTTCTGTCTTGTGGTGATGATTAATTCATGTATTTTATTAGCAGTGATTGTCCTGGTTCATTTTGTTGCATGGCTGCCAAAAGCTTTAGTCAATTTAGAAAGAGGCTCTCTGTGTGTTGACACCAAGATAAAGTCTTTGCAAATCAAGTCAAACTGAGGTTTGTGGAATATCCCCAGAACTGGACATTTGCGTCGGCCCTTTGCAGGCCAGCCCGGATATCATCGGTGACTAAGGGCCTCGTATTGGGAGCTGAAGAAAGTACTCCAGATTCAGGCCTGCTTTTCCTAATTAAAAGTGGTTAATAACTCTTTTTTTGAAACTAGATTAAATTCTTATCTGGGAAACTTAATTTAAAGTATGACGTGTCATCTGCGTGGCATGTCTATCCAGTCTCATTTCTACGCAAATCGAAGGAGAGTGAATTGTGTTTTAATATTCTCCAAAAAGACAGAGTGAGAGGGAGAATGACAACATACAGAATAAAGAAAAGGGGTCGCTTTCACTTGATTTGCAGAGAAATTGTATAAAAAAAAAAAAAAAAAAGAAGGAAACAACTTGGGTTTTTGAATTTGCGTAGATATGTTACTCTAAACATGCTGCTATGACCCCGGGGACGGTTTAATTTTTATCTTAATCCAGCTGAAAGGGCACCTTTTCTTGCTTACTTGTGTTTAGCAGCACCCATCTTCTTTGCATCCTTCTCTCCAGACTTGACTCAGGGGTATCTCCATTCACACAGACGGTCTCTGGCCCTGGCTTGGACTCCTGTGCTTCTGGAATAATTTCCAGCTCTGTTTGTAATGGGCTCAGTCAGACTGGAGCAGGGTATGGCTAGGTTACAAACACTCTCTGATTCCGAGTCTCCCTTGGGAGAGTGGCATAGAGGATGATGTTTCTGGGTGAGGAGGTAGCACAGAATTGGTAGGAGTCAACTGCAAGCTTGTCAGGATGGCAGCGAGACAGCCCAGGGCTGTGTGACCTTAGAAACTTGGAGAGCAACTACGATCACTGATGCTCCCAACTTGATCCACACAAAACTCCTGCTGAAGAAGCTCAAGATACTGTACCTCTTTCTATAGAAATGAGGAAAAACAATGCACAGAGGATGAAAACATCTGCCCAAGTCATTGTTTGGCGTCATGGTTCGATGAGAGAAGAGAACAATCCCGAAAATTATTCCTTTTCATTTTTCTTTTCTTTCTCTTTTTATTGTTCTTTCCCGTTAACAGGTGCTAAACCATTTTAAAATAGAACATTACACCTTTTCAAACCTTTCACAGAATTTTTAATAAACTGGTCTTATATTCTTGTGCAAGTATATTCTCAAAAGGTGAGCAAAATTGTTCCATTAAAATATGTGTAGAAATCGACACTATAATTGTAGCCCTACATATTTCCCCTTTCTATGGTTATTCTGTATTTCTACTACGATATCTCTAACTTCAAAAACATTGTCCTGAAATTCCCAATTCTTTTTACTTGGAGGTATAAGGACCTTACAGTATGTGTTGTGCTATTAAAAAACTATTGTTTTTGTTTGATAAGTCCTGTTTTTTTTCCTTATTATAGCTTTCATTTTCTTTCTCTAATTGTTTTGAATGTGTTCTTAATTTTGTTTAGGTATTTTCATTAACTTATTTTCATGTAAGGTACCAGCCTTTGGCAGAGATTCATTACTTAGACAATTATTGTATTCAATCTACTTGATCATTTCTATTATTATATTGAGTAGAGCTTTTCATGTCTTTTCGTTTACTGATTTTTTTTTTTTTTAAGTCAGCTTTGTTTTTCAGGCTCCTCTGTCATATATGCCCTACCAAGCATTTATTAAATGCCCACACTGGTCCCTGGAAGTTGTTATTTTCTAATGATGAAAATGTTTCTTGACTTACTTGTTCGTTTGTCATCGCTTTGCCCTTACTGAAATTTAAAAAGCTAGCATGGGAAAGAATGAGATAAATCCTGATTATGATGCGTAAATATGTTTCTCACATTTACCTTTTTTCATATTCTCCTGGTACTAGTGTCTTAAACCTAACCATGCCCATTTGAGTTTTAGTAAAACATTCTTCAAGTATCTGAGATATTTGTGGCTCATGATAAATATAGTTAGAATTTGTGTATAAATATTTAGTTGATATATGAAATGCCTGGCTGTCTCATTATTAACATTTCTCTTTATAACATCGCAACTAATGAAATATTTCCTATTAAACATCCATTTTGAGACCGTGTATATGGAATATGAATGACTACCTTCATTAGGAAACTGAGTTATTAAGGCCACACGGAAACCAACAGTGAAATATCAGTAATAATACCCAACTTTTTAAGTGAATTAAATCAAAATGTGATTTCCCGGTACTTCTTTCATATAATGTCTTTTTATTCAGCTAGTGGCCTAAAATATAGTTATGGTGATGTTGCTAGATTGTTCTAAACAATGTATTTTATATTAGAAAGAACCTTTATCTTCCTGTGGGGTAATCAGACCCCAGGCTTATCTGAGCTGGATTAAGGGAGGCCATGTAACCCACCACCATAACTGACCCTTTGCCCATTTTTAGCTAATGAAGTATGAAAAGAAACATTAGCAAAGAACATGAGGAAAAACTGACAACTGATAAATCTTCAGCTCTGTAACATTGTATTTCTGTCCTGAGATGAAGCCACTCAAGCCCTCACACACTCCGTTAATAGCACCTATACCTTGACCTGCTTTTGCAATGGACAGTGATGGATATACGCTGTTCCATCAAAACTCTTTCTCTCAGGTCCCATTAGAACTGACAGCAATTGTTTCATGGCTCCTGATTTGGGTTAGGGGTGAATTCCGTGGCCTTGGAACCCAGCCAAAGTAAGTGGTCCACTCAGGACCCTAAAGCATGGCCTCATTACCACTCTACTCTAATACACTAGCCTGCCAAGCCGCTGAAGCACTGCTGTCTCCAGAAATTGTCTTAAGGCTCGTTGATTTACTTTTTATGGTGTCTGAGATTTTTGAGTAACGTGGTACTCCTTTCTTGTTGTGACCTCATTTTTTTCACTCAGGGCTACTTTTGTCTTTATGTTGCCCCTGTGAGTCAGACAATACTTTTTAAAATTTTTACAGTCTGATTCAAATAGCTTCAGTAAGAGTTCTGCCTGTCTATACAACTGTACACAATTAAAAAAAAAAAAAAAGTCTGATGCTAGTCCAGAAGGAATAGATAGTGTACCTCTGAATTAGGGTCTTGATTGACATGGCTTTGATTTGGGATTTATGCGTAACTCTCAGAGGTGAACAGTTTTGGATAAGTAAATAAGCCCTACGGTTGGGCCAGTCAGTCATGGGATCTGGACTGTTGTTTTTTTCTGGAAATCACGTGGGAGAAAAGGGACCTGGATGTCTGTTCTCCATGTAAGAAAAAATATGTAAATTCCTTGGCATTTGCAAATTCTAAGTAGAGAGATAAGGCACAGTTCAATAGAGCCTTTTAATCAGAATCCTATTACCTGAAAGGGATTATTACATAGCAGTTGCCTTTTCAAAGGAGAAAAACAAGCAAATAAAAAATCACGCATGGACTAGACTTTTTCTGGTAATGGTGACAGAAGCACAAGAAGGTAACACCTGCCCTTCCAGCACATTTCAGGTCCTTGCACGAGGCTTCTGGGCTAATGTCCTGTTGATCAAAGCAAATCACATGACCAAAACCAAAGTCATCAGCTGTCATTATAATCATTTCTTTCACATAACTCTTTTGGTAATTTGTACTTTTATGTTCCTGTAGTTCACTCTGATACAATACTATTTAACAAATCCAGAACGTGATTTAAAATAATTTTAAGAAGAATCACTTAATATATAAATTTGGGTTTGTTTCTCGTTCTGCTGATTTTTGCTTTTTTTTTTTTTTAATGTGTAAGCATTGTTCTAAATCTTAATGATGCATAAAATTTCCTATCTTCAATGAGCTTATGTTTTAGTGCAGGGATAGAAAAGTAGGCAAACATTGTAAATTAATGTTTTATGTGCTGTGACAGAAAGCTGTATAGAAACTGAGGGGAAGTAGTCTGCTTCGCAGAAAAGACAGTGCTTACTCTGAGTCTAAAGCAATTGAGAAAAACCTTGTGCATGGGAACAAAGTGAGATGTGATGGTATATCTTCAGACAGGGAAGTGGCATAGAAAAATGGTTGAGAGAACAGGAGAACATTGGGTTCAGGGATGTGAAAGTAGTAGAATATGCAGGATGTTATATACATGTTTTAGTGGTACATCAGGAAGCTGGGAAGATAGAGATGAAAACATTCTTGGCATGCCATGCTATAGAGTATTTTATTCAAAAGAGAGCAGATGTCATTAAATCAAGAAACTCATAATCAGATTTACATTATAGAAAGATAATTCTGGAAGGAGTGTGGAGATTAAAGCCACATTGGAAAAGTGAGCTACCATCTAGAAGGATGGCTCAATAATCTAATTAGGACAAAAGAGGGAGAGAGGAAGGCATGGGGATAAGCTATTATGAAAGGAAAAACTGTACCTCCCATTGCTGAATGCCTAATCATAAATGCAGTTCCTGGCACATGATACTTGCTTAATAGTTCAATAAGATTTGCTATGTATGTTGTGTAGTTTGAGGTAGCAATAAGATTTTATCTTTTCCCATGTGAATATGATTTGTTCCAGTATCATTTATGGGATTGTCCTGAGTGATCTGCAATGCCATCTGTGTTGTAAATGATTTTCCTTCATGCATAGGGTGGTCTGCTTTTCATTCTGTTTCACTGGTCTCATTCTATCCTCCATGTCTTTTCCCTTTCTCTTGCTGTCTTTTTTTTTTTTTTTTTTTTTTAATATATTTTCCACATATGTGTCTTTCTCTGCTGAAATCTGCATCATTTCTAAAGATCTGTATATTTTTAAGCCGACCACGGTAGTTTCACTTCTTTGTTTAAACTCTTGGTCTTTATCTCCATCGTCAATATTTTACTGAAATCACCTACAGCATGTAACTCATTCTTTCATGAGCCACATCCAATCTGCTGTTTAACCTATCCATTGCATATTTTTATTTTGGTCATTCTGTTTTTACAGGTGTTATTCTTTCTCAATTCTGCCTATTTATTTCTGCAGCTTTTTTGATGCCTGATCATTTTGTGACTCCACTATTTAATTTTTATGTGTTTAGATGTAATAACGTTTAATTCTTTTCTGAAAGTGTCAATATCTGAATTTCTTGCGAAGCTTAATCAGATCTCTCCTCTTGACGCTCCTGCTGATTAGTATCCTTCGTAATTAGTATCCTTGTTCTTTATTGATTCTTTCACTTGAGGTGATAGTTGGTAAATCTTTCCCATTGGAAAACGGAGGACCTACTGTTGCTTCTTTGGCAAAGTGAAGAATATGATGCACACGAGAAACCACTTTTAGTTCCCTTCCAAAATTAAAACTTGGCGCTGTACCAAAGTTTAGCATTAAGCTATGGTGGTGATCATAATATGCATTTGTCCTCAGAACAATCCAAAGTCTCATTTCGGCTCATTTTTCTGTTGTTATTTCTATTTTATTTATTTATTTATTTATTTTTTTAGAGATTTTATTGGGGAAGAGGAACAGGATTTTATTGGGGAACAGTGTGTACTTCCAGGACTTTTTTCCAAGTCAAGTTGTTGTCCTTTCAATCTTAGCTGTGGAGGGCACAGCTCAGCTCCAGGTCCAGTTGCCATTGTTAGTTGCAGGGGGTGCAGCCCACCATCCCTTGCAGGAGTTGAACCGGCAACCTTGTGGTTGAGAGCCTGCACTCCAACCAACTGAGCCATCCGGGAGGCAGCTCAGCTCAAGGTGCTGTGTTCAATCTTAGTTGCAGGGGGTGGAGCCCACCATCCCTTGCAGGACTTGAGGAGTTGAACCGGCAACCTTGTGGTTGAGAGCCCACTGGCCCTTGTGGGAATCTAACCGGCAGCCTTCAGAGTCAGGAGCATGGAGCTCTAACCGCATGAGCCACCGGCCGGCCCCCGTTATTTCTATTTTTAACTTCTCTGAAACTGCTTTCAATACAGATGACTTTACCATTGTCACTATATTTATCTTTCTTCGATTTGACTTCTTAGCAGAATTTCTTTGTTCTGTAAGACCTCCCTCCACCTTCTTTTTCAAAATATTTTCTCCTCGTTGTTTCTATGATATTGCCTCTTTTTTCCCCTTGTGGTTTTCCAGCCACTTTTTCATCTCTTTTGGGTATTTCCCCTCTGATTCCTGGCTCTTAAACAGTGCTGTATTTGAGATCCTCTCCTCTATTTTTCTTTTTCTTATACACAATATCAAAGAAAAACTCTCCAGAACTATGAAATTGATCCCAATGATTCTAATTTTTATTTTCATTTTAGACTCTTAATTGAGGTCTGTCTTAGTTACCTAGTGTTCCAGGACAAATTACCCCAAAATGTAACAATTTAAAATAGTGAGAACTTGAATTCTTACACAGTTTCTGAGGTTCAGGAATCTGGGAATAGCTTAACTGGATGCTATGGCTCAAAGTGTCTTAAAAATTACAGACAATCTTTTGATGAGGGTTTCAGTTATCTGAAGGCTCTACTGGGGCTGGGGAGGATCTGCTTCCAAGATGGCTCATGTGACTTGTCAGAAGGCCTCAGTTCCTCATCATGTGGACTTGTATTATTTCTGCCTGAATTTCCTGAAAACATGGCTACCGATTTCTTTTGGAATGAATAACTCAAGTCAGAGCCAGGAGGGAAGCCATGATGCTTTTTGTGATCTAGCTTCTAAAGTGACATATAATCCTTTCTGCCATTTTCTGTTGGTCACACAGACCAATGCAAGGTGGAAGGAGATTGCAAAATGATATGGGTAGAAAAAGGCAGAAATCACTGGGGGCAATCCTGGCTCCTGGCTACCACAGGGTCCAAATTTCATGCATGTGTTCATGTAATTATCTAATAGGTAGCCCAACTCAGTAGGTATAAATAAACCCATTACATTTTCACTCAGATTCTTTACATTGTATCAAAACTGCCATCATTTCTTTCTCTGATACTCTCAATCTGAATGAATAACACTATCATCTACCCTGTTACTTGAGCCAGAAACCTGGAATTACCTTTAATTTGTTCTTTCCTCTATCCAATTGGCATATTATCTAAATATTTTAAAACTCCATTTAAACCTTTTCACTCCACTTTCATTTTCCTAGTTCAGATCACCGTCATCTCTCACGTCTAACACTTAACTCCCTCATTCACGCTCTCTCTCGCCTTTTGTTTCCCAACATATCCCTATCCCCGAACCCAGCAGAGTGATCGTTATAGAAAAGAAACTGAAACCTGCCATGTCATTTCCTAAAGCTAGGATCAGATTTATAAATCTACTGTAAATGAAAAATACATTATATTGGATAATGGCAGGGGAGTAAAAATGGCAAAGGTTGGCAGTGCAGTAAGCTTTCAGATGAATCCAGAAGATAAATGTTCACTGAATATGAAGAGTTGAGTTAGTTTTTCCTTCAGTTGGATTCTACGTGTAACCCCCCAATAACGGTGTAGTTGCAGGATCATTCTCAAACAATGAATAATAATATTTCAACTGGCAGAAATCAGCTACTTAAGAATGGTACATAAAGAAAAACGTAAAAAATATCCACCAAGCGCATGCCATTCTTTCTGCAATATAAATTATTCAAGAGGGCTATTGTTGCCAGCAAAATTACATGATTTGCTCTTCAATCAAGAATAGTTGAAAATGCAATAAAAATAAAATTACTTTTTATTTATTATATCTTCATAAGGGACATGATTATTAGCCCAAAACCCCTGCTATCTTCTATCGACTCTGTTCCTACCCTGCATTTCCTTCAATATTTACAAAAATTACAGATATTAACAAAGAAGAAATAGAAATACAGTACTCCCCCATAATCCACAATTTTTGTTTCCACAGTTTCAATTACTGGCGATCAACTGTGGTCCAAAACTATTATATGAAAAATTCCCACAATAAACAATTGACATGCTTTGAATTGCACGCTGTTCTAAGCAGTGTAATGAAATCACGTGCTGTCCTGCTCTGTTCTGCCGAGGATGTGAATCACCCCTTTGTCCAGTATAGCCGTGCTGTATATGCTCCCCACCCCTTAGTCACTTAGCTGAGTTAGTGTCAGATCCACTGTCATTTGTGTTCAGTTCACCCTAATTTTACTTAATAATGTCCCCAAAGCACAAGAATAGTGATGCTGGCAATTCGGATATTCCAAGAAAGCTGTAAAATGCGTCCTTTAAGTGAAAAGGTGAAAATTCTCAACTTCCTAAGGAAAGAAAATAAAAGTTATATGCTGAGGATGCTCTGATCTATGGTAAGAACAAATCTCTCCATGCATTTGTCTGAAAGGAAAAATAAATTTGTGCTAGTTGTGCTGTTGCACCTCAGAGTGCAAAAGTTACGGCCAGCGTGGCTGATGAGTGCTTAGTAAAGATGGAAAGGCATTAAATTTGTGGGTGGAACACAGGAACAGGAAATGTGTTCCGATTGATCACAATGTATTGCGCCAGAAAGCTTTGAGACTATACAAAGACTTGAACAGACTATACAGAGTCCTGAAACAAGTGACACCCAGCCATTTACTGCAAGTGAGGGATGGTTTCACAGAGGTAGGAATAGGTTTGGACTGAAAACTATAACAATTATTGGTGAGGCAGTGTCTGCTGATGAAGCTGCTGCCACATTGCCAGCAGAGCTGCCGAAGTTGGTTTGGGTAGAGGACCATCCATGGTTTCAGGCATCCACTGAGGATAAGGGTGAACTACTGCGTCCATAACTAAAGTTTTTGTGCCGCGGCACTGCTATTTACACAAGCCGCCTCAACATTTAATATTAATAACGTTGCAGATGTGATATACTGAGCCAGGAAAATGGAGTATTTATACAGCTTTGGTATTCGACATAGACACTCTCTTATGTAACAGTCAAAGGATTAACCAACATTAGACCTGAAGAGAACCTAAGGCCATTTATTTTTACTGTCTCATGTCCTAGGTCAGGAAACATACCCAAAGGAAATATGTCATAATTTTTAGATAAGAAATAATTGCAAACATGAAGGCAACAGGCTAATACTGAAAACCACTCAGCCAAGAGAAATCTATTCTAATCTATTAAAATAAAAGAGAAAAATTAAAGGTATATCATCACTTGATATTTTATATAGATAACAAAAAAATAATACTTAAAAATAACACACTAATCAAAATAGAAGTAGAAATAAGAAACCCTGGAGTGTGTGTGGGAAGGGGAAATGCTAAATAATGATTCTTAATCATGATTATTGAAAAATTTTTAATGCAGTAACACATTAATAAAAAATAAATATGAATTTATTTCAGCAAATTCTAACATACATTCAACCATTCATTTCAGGAAATGAGTGCTGCTAATCTTGGTGATCAACTACGCTGAAAAAAAGTTAATTCATAGTGTTATCTAGATGGAACACAGCTGAATGGTAGGGCATTGTGATATAGGAGTCAATCAGGAAGCTGTAGATTTACCTGAGAAAATAATTCTGTGATGTGGAGTTTATAATAGTACTTTAATTTATTTGACAAATAATAATCCCAGATTCTCTGCTTGGGAACTTAGAGAAAATTATATGTAAAGTAATATACACTCTTTTATACATCGTTGAATAAAACTGTATTGTATTATGTTTAATAGTATACTCTGTACATGGTACTTACATGTTTTAATATCATAAGGAATACTATTAGGTTGGTGCAAAAGTAATTGTGGTTTTGGCAATTTTTTTTAAATCTTTTAAACCACAATTACTTTTGCACCAACTTAATATCATTCAACTAATACTTCTTTCCTTCATGAGAAAGGCTCCCTAAGCTTTGTCTCCAGCCTTGACCTCCAAAACTAAACTCATCTACCTCATCTCCATTCCAGCATCTCCTCTAAACTTTTATAATATTATTGAACATTAAGCATTTTCTCAGGACATTCAGGCTCAATCCTTTGGAACCATCTTTTAATTTTCCTTTAATTCTACCATGTAAGTTTTGGGGATTCTGTCCCCTAATTTTTCTCTCCTCTGTATGTATCCTTCCCTTTGATGTGTACGCTATTCCTGGCCCCAATTACTTCTTATGTATTATCAATGCTTCGCTATTCTTCCTACTCTCCCTCGGATTCATAGACTCAGAAAGTCAGAAAGTTCTAGTGGCTACATGACATTATGCAAAATGAAAACGTCAACATATTTCTGGCGAATTCCGACCGAATGCCATGCACTGTGTAAGGCTTAGAAGTACAAAGATGGGCCATAAGGAGTATTTTATCTTTACTCAATGAGTCACTGGTAACATAGCTCAACCACCCTCCCTTCCTAGCCTTTTGGTACCTTTTGCACTTCTGCTAACATTGTCACTTGCTTAATCCGCTAATACTCTTCTCACATTTCAACTTCCATTGCCTGAGAGATTATCTAAATAACCTGGTCAATATTTTCTCTGCTGACTCAGTGCTTTGTGCCAGCCTCCCTCTTGGGGCACTGCCCAGCATACAGAGGTGCTGTCCTTTGGCAGGTGGCCACTGGTTTCATCCCCCGTGAGAAAGGAGGAGGTTACAAGGTGTATAAAATGGTCCTCTGTGCTTAATAAATTGCCCCAGGCTACTCCTTTAGCAGGTTAGTTTCCTTCAGTGCACATATGATATGCTTAATAGGGAACCTGCTGTCCTAACAGGAAAATTATAGTGTCATTTACAAAATCTAGGCAGAGAGCAGTGTCATGTTCATTTGGAGGTTCTGTAGGGATATTTGAGATGAATAACCAATGATGTCGTTGAAACATGGGTCTGGAGCTTAGAAGACGGGTTTGGGCATTCAAACTGGAGACATGCTTGGAGAGTGTTTCAGGATTTGAGAGTCTTCGGGATGTCAGTGATGCTTGGCTCTGGATAGAAAGGATAGTAATCCATGCAACCATAGAGGGTATCTTGAATATTGGGTCAAGGATATAACCCTTGGGAATATCAGAAAAGCAACAGCTCGGTGAGGAGACGGAAAAGAATCACAGAAGTATAGGACAAGAAAAAGTTGCTTTTACCAAGGACATCTTCAGTATGATCAGTCTTCTGGAAGAGTTTTCAGTCTTTCTATCTTTTTCCTCTTTATATTTCCTGTGTATATTAAAATGCTCGAGTCAACTAGACTTCCAATCATTTCTCTTGCCTCCTGCAGCCTGTACTTTCCTTGTACCCATAATTCTTTCTTGCTCTACCTATTAAAATGATTAGGGTGGTACAAAAGTCACTGTGGTTTTTGCAATTATTTTTAATCTTTTAAACCGCAATTACCTTTGTACCAACCTAATAACTTAATGTTGTAAGACACATCCCAGATCTGCTATCTGCACCTATTTTTTGAGTGCACCTATTTGAGTGCACCTATTTGCTATCTTACTTTATTTTTCCATATGATTATTTATAGACTTTTCTTGCCTCTTTACTAGGTTTTTACTTCTCTCGAGAACCCAGTGTTTCTTTGTTGTACCTCTTATTTTTGCTGGTAATTATTAGGTGTTCAAAATAATATTTTTTAGATTGACAACAGTATCATCCATTCTGCCTAAATCATCCTTTGCCTCTCCCACCTTTCCTCTCTACTCTTACTTGCCTATCTTCTAGTAAGAAAAAAATTTTGAAATGTAAACATATCACTCCTTTCCCAGAATGAGTTAGAGAAAGAAAAAAAGGCAAGTCTTAGGCTGCTGTTTGACAGTACTGGAGAGGGGGTATTTTGCTTTCTTACATAGATTGCATTGCAGAAAGGTTTGGTAAGAAAAGTAAACAGTTTTCATGCTCCTTTTAAATCTAGTGTTACATCTTACTGAAGCATGCTTGCCATCAGGATTCTTTCCAGATATAAACACAGAGTGCATGCTAAAATCTAATGAAAAAAATTAAAATTAACTTTTTGGACTATCTTACACTTCTACCATGTGCATGATCAAGAGTTGAAATTATTATTGTTTTTAATTAATTATTCATTTTTTTCACTGACAGTTAACACTCAATATTATTTCGCCTTAGTTTCAGACGTACAGCTTAGTCGTTAGACATTTATATAATTCATGCAGTGATCCACCCCCACGCATTAGTCTGCTACCCACCTGGCACTATACACAGTTGTTGCAACATTAATGACTATTTTGTAATTACCAATTTGTACTTAATCCCTTCACCTTTTTTACCCAACTCCCCAACATGCGTCCCCTCTGGCAACCATCAGTTTGTGAAATTATTATAGTAACTTATAGTGAACTTTCTAACACTTTCAAAAGTTTTATTTACAGAAGTGTCTATGAGAGCGGCTTTCGTACATGTTTTAGGAACTTATTGCTTTCTCTTCCTCTTCTCTTTTATTTGCTAGACATAACATTCCCTATTCCCCAAAGACAATAGCTTGAAGGACAAATGGTAATTAATTTTGAATTGTGTGTGTGCATGTGTATGAGAGAGAGTACAGAATAGCTCACCATATAAACTTCCCTTAACAACAGACCCTCAGCTGTTATCATTTTACTTTCTATTACCTACCTGGGCTGCATCATTTAAATTTGTTTTGTTTGCAGCAGCATATATCTAATCTTTAAGAGATTCTTCCAGTTGTCGCTTTTTGTTGTCAGCATTCTAATCAATTAAGGTTTTCTATTGAACTGTCTCCTAATTTCCCTTCATCCATCTTCATGCCATAAAGAATGAAATGCATGACGCAGTGAAAGCCCGTGTTTGTATATGTATACCCTTGTTTTATTTCTTGTACTTGAAGCGAGTCCTTTTATTTACTTTGTCTTAGGTTTCCTTATCTCAGCCTGAATTTCCCCAGCTTCACATATAATACTTAGTGGTGTTCCCTTTAATTCCGAGCAAGCCAAAAAGCAAATTTCAGAGTATTCACAACCATAAATAAAATATCGCTAGGGCTGATCAGGCCATTTTGTGATATTATTTCATCATTATATCCTTAATGACTCTATGTGATAACCAATGTTATCGTTAGGCACCAAGCCCTGAAATAATCCTGTAAAAGCCATAAGTGGTTTCAGTGACTGTGGTTCCTGTCCAAATAACTGAAGGTGAGCTGGCTCTCTCAGTTCCACAGCTCAGATTCCCTATCACTTCTTTGTTACATACATTCTCACCTGTATCTCAGCACAATCTTTATATGCCAGCAACTGCGAAATTCTAGTTGTCAGTCTCTTCGCAGGTTGATTAGAGTTGTTCTGGCAGCCAGTATTCGAGTGTCTTAAAGTGCCCTGCCACATATCTTGCCGCATTTTAATTATAGCCTGCATGTGTAAAGAAGGACCGTTTCATTTTTATGAGAAACAATATCTTGTCTGTATAAAAATGACCTTGTGCTGGAAAAGAAAGCATGAAAGTAAGCATATAGAATACAAATAAACGATTTTTATGGGCAAGAAAAAATATTTTTTTATCGAAGAGACCAATTTGTGAAATGTCCTCTAAATATTTCTTTGACTCCACTAAATAATGACGTTGATTTTTTTTAAAGTCCCGGGTTCCATTTGTGTCCTTAACTCGTAAAAGCAGTTTGAGAGGTGCCATATGTTTATCTTCCTGCCCAGTCATAAGGAACATTGCAGACAGAGGTGACCCTGAGCCAGATAGAAAACTGGGGCTTCCTTTTCACTTCCCCTGTAATAAAATCCCCAGGATAGCATTCCCGATGCCAATAAGATAACCTTTCTTCCTTCCTGAGACCTTGTAGAGTATTAAAGACTCTACCCGAGGGAATTTGGTTAAAAGGGGGAAGAAAATCTTCCTTTTGTTTGCTTTTTCTTGTCTATTTTTGAGATTACCTTGGTCATGTTTTGTTTCACCTTTTTCATTTTCTGCTTCTGTCATATCTTTGACACAGCCCTAGAATCACGTGGGAATCAGTACAATGGACTTAAATGGCCTTAGAATTCCTGATAATAACGTGTGCCATTTTATAACTTTAACTCTTAAGAAACATAAGTCTCTCCTTAAAATAAGGGAGAAATAATTCTAATCTCATTCCTATACAAGTTGATGGTACAAGTTTGTTGAAGGAATATAATGTTTGGAAAAGAGAGCACATTTTGTAAAATGCCTACGTGTCAGAGAACTCAAGTAAGAGATGATGGTTTTGGAGACTTAGGGAAAATTGCAGAATTTGCCCTTTGTCTTTCTCAAGCATTCTTGTTTTAGCAGTATGTCGGTAGAATTTGACATTCCAAGTAGTAGGTTAACGTAGGCACTCATTGAAGGTTTTATGAAAGTTCTCCAAATTAATGCAGAGTTTAAGAAGTAACATCAATGTATATGCACATTAGATGATTGATTTAATAAAATTTTGTTTCTTTCTAAAGTAATACAAAGCAACTACATAGTGAAATTCAGTAAGTTTGTTTTTGTTTTCAAATCTGCATCATTTGAAATGTTTGTATTTGCTGAATGTTAAGGTTGTCAGAGGGGAAAAATGTTTTGTTTCCTTATCCTTCAAATAAAGACTTTTATTTGCTGACATCCAAAATTCAGAGAGATAATTGCAAAGGATCACTGATTATCTTAGTCATCAAGTATTTTTTTTAAAAAAAATATTGTTATTGCTATTCAACATGGCAAAAAATACTTTGTGGAGAAATAATATTATATTTCTTGATAGATGCATATATATAACACATATATAACATATACATAAAATATATAATATATATACATATGCGTAAAATATATAATATATATGTATATGTGTATACATATATATATATAACATTTTCAGTAACATATTAAGATGTAAAAATAGGACCCAGAAATAACCAACTATAATTTCGTTGCATAAGCTTATAAATGCCATAGATAGGTAGCTAGATAGATAATATAGATTTGCATACATATATATTATTTTTAACAAAAAGGTGCTCATATTAAGCATATTCTTTTGAGCTCATTTTTTTTTTTTAAACATTATGTTGTTCTGAGTCACTCTTTGCAGATCTCTCCATCAGAAAAACGTAATGCCCTGCTGCCCTGGATCCTGCCCTCTTTTTCTGGGACTCCAGACCTGGTTGATTATCTATGAGGGTCTCCTTCCTCACCAGCTATTGTGAGACTGTAACCAGATCTCAATACAAAGAAGCGTTAGCTCAGGTCAGTGCTTCCCCACTTATCAAAAAATAATCCCGTCTCTCGGGGCTGTATCCTGTGATCTAGGGATTCACAGGCTTGCCTGTGATGGCTTTGGCCATCCTGGATGGGGACAGAGATGTTAGCTCTTCATACTGCCTGGGAAAGGAACCTTGTTATAGCCCAGGGCTCAGAGCCCAGTCTCTGAAAGCAGTGGTTGTGTCAGGGAGGCACAGAAAGGAGAGCTTCAGTAATAGTTCTACCTGGGAAAGTAGGTTTTATGGTTAGGAGTGGAGAGAATACTGGTTCCCTGTGAAGAGCAAAAGGCAGAAGAACTTCTGAATCACCTGGAATCTTTCCAATTAAAAAAAAAATGGTTTGGGTGTAGGGTACCAAAGACTTGAGCAATTATAGTTATTTTCCTGGCATACGAGGTCTGACAGTTATATTTGTGAACTCATCTTAGAAAAAGTGCTACACACCTCATTGCTGAATATCACTATGTTCACCTTCGAAGTACTACCCTTGGGAGGCTATGCACCCATGCCAGCACCTAGTCCATCCTTCAAAGCAATTTTGGAACTCTTTTTCTGGAATAGCTATCAGAGCTGTCATCATATTACCCTTGATGTCCTGATGTCATCAAAATGTCTTCCTTTCAATATTTCCTTTATCTTCATGTAAAGAAAGAACTCATTGGGGGCCAGATCAGGTGAGTAGGGAGGGTGTTCCAATACAGGTATTTGTTTCCTGGCTTAAAACTCCCTCACAGACAGTGTTGTGTGTGCTGGTACATTGTTGGGATGCAAAAGCCATGAATTGTTGGCGAAAAGTTTAGGTCGTCGAACTTTTTCATGCAGCCTTTTCAGCCCTTCCAAATAATAAACTTGGTCAACTGTTTGTTCAGTTGGTACACATTCATAAAGAATAAATCCTCTGATATCAAAAAAGGTTAGCAACATCGTTGCAACAAATTCACAAACTTAATTGACAGACCTCATAATCTAAAAGGAGTTTGTGCCAGAGTCTTGGGCACAGTTGTCATTACTTTGAACGTATTCATATTCATTGATTTTTCTTCCTTTTTTTCGAGTAGACTGGGTGGGAAAAAAAAACACGCACACACACACACACACACAAAAAAAAAACAAACAAAAAATGCACACACGCAAAAACAAAACAAAACGAAAACTGTCACAGTGTCAGGGACTGATATGAAAAATAGATACCACATTGGCAGAGGGTTGAAATGATCCATCTGTACATTCATTTACTCACTCAGCAAATATTTGGCGAACTTGTACCATGTGCCAGATTCTTTACCAGGTACAAGAAATCAAAGATCCATCCTGTTTACTGTTGAATGACCTTGCAGGTTGGAATGCAGGTGTGCTTTGCTCTATATTGAAGTCAGTTGCTAGTAAAGCCAAGAGTGTTAAATGTAAGGGAAAGTGTAGGTGATACTAGAAATAGCATTGCTGCAGTCTGCAAAACCTACTGACATGAAATTTTCATTTAAGTACATGGATATTGGGAATCTAGGGCATACATAAATAAAGAATTCACCAGATACATTTCAAAAAGTGCCTTCTGAACTATTTAATTAACAACCTATGAAAAATATACTCTCGAGACCTAAGTGGATAATAGATGTCACCTTTGTTCTATAAAAATGCTGTGCTACCCGTAAAACTTAATTTTAAAATGAACAGTCAGCATTTGCAACAAGCTGTCTCTCTAAAAGTGCCACCTATCTTGGTTTGACACAAATAATGAAGAAGGGCAACGTTTACCCTCATTGCTACAGCAGACAATTTTATTTATCATTGGATCATGAGGTGTAGTGTTGTCTCTAGGGTATGAAGATTGACAGGGCAGATGGTCTTTATTGTTCCTAAAGTTCTCTTTAGTAAATGACATGCTAATTCTTTAGTGCTTTCATCTATCTACCCTCCCTATGCAATTAAAATTTGGTGACACATTTTTATGGTCACTAAATGAGCATAAATTAGCATTAATTAGGGGTATTGTAAGGTAATTCCCTAATCAAGAAGTTACATGCAGATGGGAGGAGCACACGGACTACTAATAAAGTTCTCAGAATCCCCTCCAACACTTATGCAGTAAAGAGGTTATGCTCTTGCCTTCACAGGTTAGGCTTTGTAGGGGTGGGAAAAAAGTGAATATTTGTGCTAATCTTATGTTTTCAGACATTCGTCGTCTGTCTCCTCTGTTGCTCCATCCCCTCCCACCACCTGAGCTTGAAACGCATAGATCTTTGGTGAGAAACACAGTCTCTTTGGGTTAATTAATTCATTAGTTAATCAATAGGAGACATGCCTTCTAGGTTTGCATTCCGGTGCCAGTGTCTAAGGATTCCTATGCTGAGAATAATGGCTTCAGTAAGCCATTAGGTGAAAACCACAATGAGGCTATTAGAAAGCTTTGCAATTAGATCAGAAGCGAGCTGTCAACCTTAGGAAACTCCCTCCTCCCAATATCCAGGGTATCAGTTTAAATTGCTGTTATCAGATGGGCAAGACTTATTTCTCCCTTTTAACCTTCTTGTGGTCTTAGGAAACAAAAATGGCCGACTTCCTGAATGCTCATTCCATGCACTGATATTAGCCAAAGGAAATTAAGAGAAAATCAAATGCTTATGTTCCCATAAGTAACCCAATGGGTGGGGTGTGGAAGACATTTAGAGACAAATGGAAAGTAATGGGCAAGGTCTAGCAGGGTGTATTTTCTCAATATGCCCCAGCATTCACCCGATTATTTTGTGACTCAGTTTCCAAAACGATGAAGTAAAAGAATCACTGAATTATGCCACAGAAGGCAGTCATACCATTTTGTAAAATGAAATATTACATTCACTTATTCATTCAATAAATATTTATTGAGCACATATAGGGTGCTGTAGGGGAGGAAGACATTTTCCTCTACCCTTGTAGCTCCCTCCAGGTGATCTCATAAACAAATCAACATGAGACAGAGTAACCAAAGAAAACCAAATTTAATTCACATGTGCGTATGATGACCTCGTTTACATGAGAGTGGCAGAGATCCCACATGCATGAGAGGTTCAGAGACAAAGTTAAAATGAAGTGTACGTAGCATTCTGAGCTGGGGATGAGATAAGGCACATTGGGGATTGGGGGGTGGGGGGCATCATTCCCAGGAGTATAAGAACACCAGATGTTCAATAATTAGAAGGTTGCCCTGCCATATAGGTAGGTCATAAAAAGTTGTCTCTGGTAATGACTCTTATTAAGGGCAAGGCTCCAAATTTAAATTCTTTGGGGGAGAGGTAAAGGTTTCTTGTGAGCCTGCAGGGTCTCCATTTCCTTCAGCTCAAAATAATTCACATACCAAAATGGCACATCCTGCGGAGGCCTGTTCTGAATCTCTTCAGAGCCAAATGCTGTTCTTGACATGCTAAGTTAGAACAGATGGAGCAAGGAAGATGATAGGTACCGCGCTTCCCCCAAAATTATACCTAGCCGGACAATCGGCACTAATGCATCTTTTGGAGAAAAATTAATATAAAAGTATTATATTATACCCAGTCTTATAGTAAAATAAGACCGGGTCTTATATTAATTTTTGCTCCAAAAGACGCATTAGAGCTGATTGTCCGGCTAGGTCTAATTTTGGGGGAAACACAGTATGTGTTCTAACAGGATTCCCTTTACACTGGTTTCCAGTATATGAGGCAAACCACTGCCTTCTTCTCACTCATCTTTTTCTACTCATGTCTGCATGCCCACACTTCCCCTTCAGTGGAAAGATGGGCAGTCAGCAGCATTTATATACTGTTTCCTCAAACCCTTCCCTTTCAAAGCTCTGTGAATTAGATAAGTATAGAGTACAAGTTTTGGAAATGGGAGAGGTGGTCAGTGTTGCTGCCCAATTCTTCTTTACAAAAATTTGGTCTCATCTCAGCTCGTCTCATCTCATTTCATCTCATCTCATCTCATCTCTGCAGTTATTTATTTATTTATTTTCACTTCAGCCAGTAGGAGAGAGATTAAATACTTTTTCTTGGCTGCTACTTTCTTGAGTTTGAACAAGCAAATCTCTCATTTTAAGTAGTGAATTGGGACTATTTAATGGGTGTCCATTCCTTAGCTATCCCTAATCTTGAGCCATAAATTCTTTTGCATTGTCTAATAGTTGTATGTAAATTTTGAATGCTGATATTAAAGTTTGTCCCTCAAAATGAAGTTCTTATATATAAAAAATGAATCTCTGTGCTGTAAAAATTTTCATTCTGTCCACTTTTCAAATTATCTGGCTTAGTGGAGCTCTTGTAACTCTTTGATATGATTTTCATCACTTGTAACCTTTATTCCTTTTAGAATTTTGTGCAGGGTGCTTAGTGCTTACCTTGTCAACAAGAAATAGCACTGCTGGTTTCTGCGGCTGAATATTCTGTATTAAAATTCACAATATTTAATGTTTCTTAGGAAAGAAATTGGCACAACATCTCTATGGTGCATCTGCTGGGTATGGCTGTCAGTTATTGTAATAGGGCTTCTAACAAATGACACACCGATGCCTTGACTTTCAAAGCCCTTATGCAGAATGTCAATCATTTACTCTCTGCCTGTTCAAATGAGCATTCTTCCAGCAGCATCTTTAAGGAGTGTGTCTGCCCTGACTTTAAATCAAAAATTCTTTCTGTTTTTATTTTATCCCGTGGAAAATCTCCACTGTCATGGAAATATGAAAGGGCAAAAATGACCAATGTGGAGTACTAACGAAGCGTTTTTAATAATAATGGTTAGTAGTCTTTGTTACCATTCTGAGCATGGGTGCTTGTTACTTCTTCTTTCCCCATGTTCCCCTCCAACATGTACTTCTTTCTAAATATTCTTTTAACTTTGGGTAATTTTACATTGAGAGCGTATATCAAATTGGGCATTTTGTACATTTGAAGTTAAAAATGGAAGCAGGTATATAAGGATCAGTAATAAATGGAAGTTATAATATGTCTTATTTAGCAGTCCTGAAAAATTATTGGTTCACCAGGATTCTGCAAGAAGTTATTCGATAGCCATAATCATTTAAAGTCCACATTACGTGGCATGTTAGTGATGATTGCTGGGGTCTGAATACAATTTGGACTTTGAGAAAGTAGATGCTACTTTTAGAAAACTATTTCTGGAAATAAATCAAATTGTTATGTAAACTAGGAAGCATACTATATTTAGAAAAGCAACAAAAATAATAATTTTACTCTTACTCTCTACATTGACTAGCATTGAGCTTATATGTATCATTTCAAATAATGAGGAATTTACATACTAACATTGTGTCTTAAAAAAGTAAATAATTTTTGAAATTGAGGATATACTGATTCTTTTTCTTCCTTCCTTCATTCCTTCATTCCACAAACATTGATTCAATGCCTACTACATTCTCAGTACTAGAAACGCATGGACTCTCGTCCTAGATCTTAGCAGAGATATAAATTTAAATGAAAATGATGTTAAACACTGGACACTGTTGTTAGTAACTTTTCTTGAATCTTTTTCTTTCCTGGAGGTGAATTAAAGGTGGTTTGGACAATTCAGACCTAAAAGTTAAATGTTCTACCTAGTAACAAAGAACAGAAAATCATTTCTTGAAAATATACCATCTCATCTTATTGTTCCCAAGAGGCGCACGTCTGGTTCCAAGGTTCTCTTTATTAAATATATTATCTGTTTTATTTAGTTGGCTTACTAGGTAGTAAACTTGTTGACCCCATTGTCTTCTATATTGCCTGGCTCTCAGTAAGTACCGGCTAAAACAAAAAGAGTAAACTGAAACAACCTAGTGATGAGGTTCAGGAAACACTACCCCCAAATATGGCACCTTGGCGTATAGAATATCTTTAGCTGAAGGAAAGGAGAAAAAGGCAGAAGCGAAAAGGTCACTATGTCCTCCCTACCCCTGCCCCCACTCTTACCCTTTTTCCCTAAAAGCAGGAGATAAATCTCCCTCGTAAAAGGTACCCTGTCTGTACCAGGAGGATACAAGACATCCTCTTCACCAGAGAGGACAGTTAGGGCCCAGAAGACTGTATCAACAAACCCTGTTAAACTAACCCTCATCTTTCTAGTTACTTCTTCACCATTTATTGCTCCCAGCCCAAACCCCTTTGTCTTGTCAATTCTTCACAGATGTATTGTTTCTTTGTCTAAAAGATGTAAAAGCTTCCTGCTCTGATCACTTCATCAGGCCTTCATTCTTTTGTGAAGGCCCCCATGTACATATAAAAATTCAATGGATTCTGTATGCTTTTCTCTTGTTGATCTGTCTGTCAGTTTAATTTTCAGACTCGGCCAGGGAACCCTAAGGGAGTCAAGGAAAACTTTTTTTTTCCCCTACACTGTTCTATAATCATTAAATTTAACCTTTTAAAAATTAATTTATACTTCTGAATTTTCTGGACCTAAGATCCAAATCAGGGATACCAGACTCCCATAAGAAATGTTCTTTACTTGCAAAAGTATTAACAAAAGAAATCCTAAAAAGAAAGCCTTCAGCCAAACTTTATGGACTCACGAGAATTAAATACAATCTGGAAAACACTTGTTTTGCTTTTTTATTTAAATCAACCCTGTAAACCTCATGAGATTTGGCTTTCACTAATGTTTATTCATTTTCTTAGGTGGCAGGCAGCAAGTACCTCCTCAGGAAGCAATAAGTGTCCTTTCAGCATGTATTAAGAAATAACTATTTATTTACAGATATTTTGAGAGAGTGCTTTAGCAGAGAAGGGAATAGAATGAATGAGGTATTTCTTGCCAGAATCTGACAGCTTGAACTTTATGAAAGAATAAAAGTTACATACATATATATATACATCTCCATGGATATCTTGGTTTATGATGTGAAAAAAAAAATATTTTCCATCCTTAAAAATCTGCCACAGAAATGAATAAAACCTCCCTTAATTTAACTGAGAGGAGGTAACTTAATTATGCAAATCAACAGGAGATTGACCCTGCCGTGAATTTTTAATAATATACTAATTGCCTGATAAGGAAATCAAATTAGACTTTCATGGTAAATTTTTGTCTGTGTGTGCTGGGAGTTATAGAATCAACTGTGTTATCTAGTAATGGTCCTGGGGCTGATATTTAGTTTGCCAGATGAAAATACCAGTCTTTCTTTTGGCATGTGTTCTCTTGATTAAGTATTGACTCTTAAAATTTCACTAAGTCCATCTCAGCCCTCTTCTAATCATCTCTACAATGACTCCCAGTTGCCTCATCTGCTTGTTTACATGACGGAAGAACAGTGACAATTGGTTAACTATGAAAGCCTAGTGAGGCTGACTTTTTCCCTTAAGCGTTAGTAAGTAAAACATTTTCTCCTTATACAGTCAGATTGGCACAAAGAAAAAGAGGTCATTTGCCTGGTGGGTTTTTGTTATGGAAGAGCTACTTGGAACTTTGAATGACTTTTGCAGGGTACAAACTCTTCTCAGTCATATTTCTGTAAAATATGACATTTTCTCCTTATTCTTTTCTTTACTTCAAGAATCTTAGAGAACAGATCAAAATAATTTTAGATACAAGAACACCCTGACTTCTTAATGGCAGAAAAGGTGTTTTTTTTTTTTTTTCTCTTCCTGTAAAATCAAGACAATAAGTGGAGAGGAAAACTTAAACCTAGATTTATAACTGGCAAAATTTCCAGGAGACTTACCATGAAAATATATTGAAGAGGAAGGAGAGAATTTATTTTACTAAATTACTCCCACTTCACTATGACTATTCTCTTAAAAAAAATAAAAAAAATGGATCATCCATCTTTAGGAAAGTAGCTGGAAGCACTGGAAGTAGCTGACTTACAAATGTGTCGTTATTCAACAAATATTTATTGGGGCCTTCTATTAACCAAGAAATAACAGGCCCAGGATAGAGACACTTGTGCCGAGCCCCACATCAGCAAACCAAGACCTAACTGCAGTTTCAAGGTCTCTCAGGAACATAACTTTTAACAATTCAATCTGGAATTTCCTGGTCAGCCCTAGTGAGTTGCTCTGCATGATGGAACTCCACCCTTCCCCCAAACAAAGGTGATCAGGGAAACAGTCCACACTGTGAGAAAATTTCCTTTTCTGCCCCTTTATGTCTTCCATTTTGTATAGCTTCTTGGCGCTCCTTTCTGTTAGATGGGATAGTGCCTGATTCACGAGTCATTGAATAAAGCCAGTTAGATCTTCACATTTTCTCAGTTTTATTTATTTATTTATTATTAAGTTTTTTAACACTAACGTGAAAGGCACAATCTTAGGCAGTGGGGCTAAGAATAGAATTAAAGCAGGTAAAGTATCAAAAGTTTGCTGAAGTCACAGGGTTACAAGTTGGCAGAAAAAAACAAATTCTTATACATAATCAATTAAGCAACCAAAAGCATGCCGACAACTATGAAGCAGAACTATAGGTACTATGGAAGTGTACTGCGGGGGCGTGGCTAAGCATAGGGACTCAACTTTGCTAAGCAAATTGGATAATATGTTAGACCTGAAGGATCTGTAAGATCTGTAGATATTTGCTAGAAAAAGAATAAGAGGGAAGACATTCCAGTTTGAGGGAACAGCATATGCTACAGCTCTAAGGCTGAAGCCAGCATTACATGCTGCAGAAACAAGGTCCTATGTGGCTGGTATACACAGTATAAGACATAAGGCTAAGATACACTAGAGGAGGGAGATCACACATGACCTTATGATGACAAAATGTGTTTAAGTGTGGCTCGGTATGACTGAAGAAATAGCATTTCAGTGTCAGAAAACATCTCTAAGTATTGAGGGATCTACATTAATTAAATTTTTGAAACTAATATTTGAATAAAAAATGGTTACATCAATTGTTATTTTTCAGAATATTTGTTCAAAATCTAGAGGTTAGAGGTCTACTAAACCTTCATAACCCATCATTTCCGTATTCCTTCTTTGACTTGGAATATTATAAGACACTTTTCTTTCACAAATGATGTCTGATTTAGGTCATCTAACTGACATTTTGGAAACTCTGAAAAGACTATTCCTCTGGAAACCATGGTGTTAGGGTCAGAATGTACTTTCTTTGTGGATCAGTTATCCTTAAGAAATTCAAAATAATACCTTCCCCTCAGAGTTACTGTGAGCTGGAGAATAGTTTTGGTAATGGCCAACTCTGTAAGGCAAATCCTATTCCAGCTACTGTTCATGTAAGATTGGCTTCTTTTATCCCTACTACAGAGGTACTAACCCCATTTTATAGGTGAGTAAACTGAAACAGAGAGGGGCTACATAAACAGCTCCAGATTGTACAGGTAGAGAACAAGAGAGATGGCATATGAACCACCTCACAGTTCTGCCTCTGGCACATAGCAGAATAATACTGATACACTGTTTCTCATCCAAGATATCCAATATCTATAAATGTAATTTGTGCATTTTTAGTACGACTGATGGATTTTAAATGACAATCTATTTATTGGCTGATCAGATATTTTGATACATCATTTATGTCTTGTGGAAAATTAGCAATAGCACTAACCACTAAATCCTTGAGTGGTTGGGTGAGGTCAGAGCCTTAGTCTGTTGTTTTTAAACAGTCCAGCAGAGGGGACAAGCCTGGAAATAAAGGTGTGAGAATCAGCTCCCAGACTTCCCCGTGGCAGGACAATTGTGAATGTTGGAAATTAGATACGGAAATGTGAAAAATATGTCAGAGTTCCAGTTATTACTTACTGTAAAAAAATCATTTTTACTAAGTGGAAAAAACAAAGGAAAGAAAACCCTGAGATCTTGGGGTTGCCATGAGGATCAACTGAATTAATTAAATCTGTAAAGCTTTAGGACAGTACCTGCAATAAAGCGAGTGTTCAATAATATTACTGTTTATTATTACCTGTCTGGGTACTGAATTCCATCCATCTCTTTTTGTAACCAGGACCGTTAGTTATTGTGGGCACTACAGCAATTGTATTCTTCTGCCTATTCTAATAATCTATGTGCATAAATAATCAAGAAACAGTAAATTAAATTTTGCTGTAAGAAATGGGGGACTAAAATGTCCAATCAAAGACTTACCATAGAAAATGGACAATTATTGCATGAGAAAGGCACGTCCTGTACTGGGTAGAATATTTATAATTAAAAAAAAAGGAAAAGAATAAACCTTGGGATTTTCTTTTTTTTTTTTAATTAAAGTTTATTGGGGTGACAATTGTTAGTAAAGTTACATAGATTTCAGGTGTACAATTCTGTATCACGTCATCTAAAAATCCCCATTGTGTGTTCACCACCCAGAGTCAGTTCTCCTTCCATCACCATATATTTGATCCCCCTTACCCTCATCTCCCATCCCCCACCCCCCTTACCCTCTGGTAACCACTAAACTATTGTCTGTGTCTATGGGTTTTGGTTCTCATTTGTTTGTCTTGTTCTTTTGTTACTTTTGGTTTATACACAACACATCAGTGAAATCATATGGTTCTCTGCTTTTTCTGTCTGACTTATTTCGCTTGGCATTATAATCTCAAGATCCATCCATGTTGTCACAAATGGTCCTATTTCATCTTTTCTTACTGCCGAATAGTATTCCATTGTGTATATATACCACAACTTCTTTATACATTCATCTATTGAAGGACACTTTGGTTGTTTCCATATGTTGGCCACCGTAAATAAAGCTGGAGTGAACATTGGAGCACACATGTCTTTATGTATAAATGTTTTCAGATTTTTTGAGTAGATACCCAGGAGAGGTATTGCTGCATCATATGGTAATTCTATTCGTAATTTTTTGAGGAACCTCCACACTGCCTTCCATAGTGGCTGTACCAATCTGCATTCCCACCAACATTCTATGAGGGTTCCTTTTTCTCCAAAGCCTCTCCAACACTTGTTACTATTTGTCTTGTTGATGATAGCCATTCTGACTGGGGTGAGATGATATCTCATTGTGGTTTTTATCTGCTTTTCTCTGATGATTAGTGATGTTGAACACTTTTTCGTATGTCTATTTGCCATTTGTATGTCCTCTTTGGAGAAATGTCTCTTCAGGTCCTCTGCCCATTTTTCAATTGGATGGTTTGTTTTTTCTTTGTTGTTGAGTTGCATGAGTTCCTTGTATATTTTGGATATTAGCCCCTTATCGGAGGCACTGTTTGCAAAAATCTTCTCCCATTCAGTTGGTTGCCTCTTTATTTTGTCGATGGTTTCTTTTGCTGTGCAGAAGCTTTTAAGTTTCATATAGTCCCATTCATTTATTTTAACTTTTACTTCCTTTGCCTTTGGAGTCAAATTCATAAAATGTTCTTTGAACCCAAGGTCCATAAGTTTAGTACCTATGTTTTCTTCTATGCAGTTATTGTTTCAGGTCTTATGCTTAAGTCTTTGACCCATTTTGAATTAATTTTGGTACATGGTGACAGATAGCAGACCAGTTTCATTCTTTTGCATGGGGCTTTCCAATTCTGCCAACACCATTTATTGAAGAGGCTGTCTTTCCTCCATTGTATGTTTTTTGCTTCTTTGTCAAAAATTATCTGTCCATATTTATGTGGCTTTATTTTTGGGTTCTCAATTCTATTGCATTGTTCTATGTGTCTGTTTTTCTGCCAGTACCATGCTATTTTGATTGTTGTTGCCCTGTAGTTCAAGCTAAAGTCAGGGAGTGTGATACCACCAGCATTGTTATTTTTTCTTAAGATTGCATTGGTTATTTGGGGTCTTTTATAGTTCCAAACAAATCTGATGATTTTTTGTTCTATTTCTTTAAAAAATGCCATTGGGATTTTGATGGGGATTGCATGCAATCTGTATATTGTTTTGGGTAATATGGCCATTTTAACTATGTTGATTCTTTCAATCCATAAGCACGGGATGTCTTACCATTTCTTTGTGTCTTCTTCAATTTCTTTTAAAAATGTCTTATAGTTTTCAGCATATAGGTCTTTCACATCCTTGGTTAAGTTTGTTCCTAGGTATTTTTTTCTTTTTGCTGCAATTTCAAAAGGATTTTTTTTTTTCCTGAGATTTCATTGTTAGTATATAGGAATGCAATGGACTTTTGTATGTTGATTTTGTAGCCGGCAACTTTACTGTATTGATTATTTCTAATAGCTTTTTGGTGGAGTCTTTAGGGTTTTCTATATATAGCATCATGTCATCTACAAAGAGTGACAATTTAACTTCTTCATTCCCAGTTTGGATGCTTTTTATTTCTTTTTCTTGCCTGATTGCTCTGGTGAGAACTTCCAACACTATGTTGAAAAGCAGAGGTAATAGGGGATAGCCCTGTCATGTTCCTGAATGTAGAGCAAAGGGTTTCGGTGTTTCACCGTTAATTATCAGATTAGCTGAGGGTTTGTCATATATGGCCTTTATTATGTTAAGGTATTTTCCCTCTATACCTATTTTATTAAGTGTTTTAATCATAAATGGATGTTGTATCTTGTCCAACGCTTTTTCTGCATCAATTGATATAATCATATGATTTTTGTCCTTTATTTTGTTTATGTGATGTATCACGTTGATGCATTTGCGTATGTTGAACCATCCTTGTGCCCTGGGGATGAACCCCACTTGGTCGTGATGAATAATCTTTTTAATGCATTGTTGCATTCGATTTGCTAGAATTTTGTTTAGGATTTTTGCATCTGTATTCATCAGAGATATTGGTCTGTAGTTTTTCTATTTTTGTGTTGTCCTTACCAGGTTTTGGTATCAGGGTAATGTTGGCCTCATAAAATGAGTTAGGGAGTACTGTCTCTTCAATTTTTTGGAAGAGTTTGAGCAGGATTGGTATTAGATCCTCTTTGAAGGTTTGGTAGAATTCACTAGTGAAGCCGTCTGGTCCCGGACATTTGCTTTTGGGAAGGTTTTGGATGACTGATTCAATTTCGTTACTGGTGATCGGTCTGTTTAGGTTTTCCAGTTCTTCGTTGATGCAGCCTAGGAAGGTTATATGTTTCTAAGAAC